>NC_048220.1:139869418-139894195 GCF_002007445.2 Ailuropoda melanoleuca | reverse complement strand
AAAAAAAAAGAACTGTTTCTCTAAAAACTTTAAATATTTAAAAAATAACAATAATAATAATAATAAATACAGTTTGGTTTTGACAAAAAGAAATATACAAATGCAACAGAATAGCAAGTCCAGAAGCAGATCCAGCTATATTGTCAATAGGTCTTTTACAAAGTTGTCAAGGTAATTCAGTGCAGAAGGGAAAGGCTTCAAGAAACGATGCTGGATCAAATGGATATCCATATAGAATAAAAGAAAAAAAAGAGCACCACACCTTACTTCACACCACACATAAAAATTGACTCAAAATATATCATAGACCAAAGTGTAAAGCCTACACTAAAAATCTAAAAGAAAACAGCAGAAAAATTTTTGTGACCCTGTAGGTAGGCAATGATTTCTCGACTAGAACTCAAAAAGCATAAAATGGAAAAAGAAAAAAATTCATCCAAATTAAAACTTTTGTTCTTAGATGTAATTTAATAGGTAAAAAGCAAAAGTCAGTGTGGGAGACAATATTGGCAAGACTTGTTATCTGACAGAGAACTTGTAAAAAGACTATATGAAAAACTGCCACAAGTCAATGCTTAAGAAGACAAAGAACCCAATTTTGGGGCAAAGAATTCGAACACTTGACCAATGAAGATACACAAATGGCCAATCATAACCTAAGTGGCTGCCTGGGGACAGGGATGCAGGTGGAGATGAATCCCAGAGGAGCCCAGGGAATCTTGTAGGGTTGATAGAAGTGTTTACCATGTTTGCGGTAACAGTTTCATGGGTATATACATACGTCAAACTGATCACGTTGTAGATTTTATTTTTTTTTAAGATTTATTTATTCACTTTTGAAGGCGGGGAGAGGAGGAGCAGAGGAAAAAGAGGAGAGGGAGAAACCTAAAACAGGCTCCCCGCTGAACATGGAGCCCAGCTGGGGGCTCGACCTCATGACCCTGAGATCATGCCCTGAGTGGAAATCAAGAGTCGGCCTCTTAAACAACTGAGACACCCAGGCGCAGAACTTAAATACATTTGGCTTATTTTATTTCAGTTAAGCCTCAGTGAAGTTGTAAAACATCCATTTTATATACACATGAAATAGTTTTACACAAATATCACAATACACGAAAAATATAGCTTTTTAAAAATGATGCCATGGACAATAACATCAAAAAGTAGAAAAATATAAAGAAAACCTGTAACAAAACATGTATAAGACCTCTTCGGAGAAAATTATTAAACTTTATTGAAAGACATTAAAAGACTTAAATAAATGAATTACCATGTTCATGGAAGGAAAGCTTCAATATTTTAAGGATTTTTAAAGATGCCCATTCCTCAAGTTAATGATACCCTAAATGCAACCCCGATCAACACACTAGCAGGCTAATATGGGTGTGAGTGTGAGTGGAAGCTGACAAGCGGATTCTAGAACACAGATGAAAATGCCAAGGCCCCAGGAGAGCCAAGGCACACATGAAGAAGAGCGAGGTGTTAAGATGTGCTCCTCAGATGTCAAGACTGGTTATAAATCTCAGGTACTGAAGACGCATCAGACCTGCTGTGGGCACAGACAACGTGGCAAAGGGAACAGAATACAGAGCCTGCAAACATACACGTGTGCGTGTGGGTAGTAGATAAATGGCAGGGGTGGCACTGCCAAGAAGTAGGAGAAGATGGACCGTTCAATAAACCACGCAGAGATCATCAGCTCCCCATAGGGGAAAAAGGAGAGGGAACCCTGGCTTCACACCGAGAACNTATCAAGAATTAAAAATCCTAAACAAATATCAGTACATTGATTCAGCAATTTATTGTTTTAAAATAGGGTACCTAATGTTCAAGAATACATCCAGTCGGTTTATTTTAAAAAAAAAAGATTAATTTATTTATTTAAGAGAGAGAGAGGAAGGAAGAGCAGTAGGAGGGGCAGAGGGAGAGAATCTTCAAGCAGACTCCCCCCCGAGCATGGAGCCCTACATGGGGCTCCATCTCATAACCCATGAGATTATGACCTGTGACGAAGCCAAGAGTCGGACACTTAACTGACTGAGCCACCCAGGTTCCCCATCAGTGTGTTTATTCTAAGAATGCAAGCTTGATTTAATATTAGAAATTAATGTTCCTCATCTCAAATAGATACAGATTACCCCAGTAAATGCTGCTGACAAAATTCAACATTTAGTCATGAAAAAAATCATATATATATAGCATATATACATATATATATATATATACATATATATATATATATACACACACACACATATATAGCATAGGAAAGCATTTCCTAAATTTGATAAAGGGTATCTAAAAGCCACTTCCTACTTGGAAGTAAAATGATGAAACTTTGCTATATAATCAGGAATAGGAAAATAATGCTTGTTAGCACTTTATCTGCTTAAAGTTGTATTCTACATTCTATCCAGCATGGTAAAACTATTAAAAAATGAATAAAAATTTAAAAGGGAGTTTCAAAGATCTGTTTCTTTGAAGGCAGTATGATTGCATTTGTAGAAAACACAGAATAATCTAAAGATACCAATTAGAAATTATAAATGAGTTTAGCAAGTTTGCTCAATGAGGGCCATATAAAAATATGCAAAAGCATATGTAAAAATCTAAAGCACATAAGATCTATTGTACTAATACAATTAGCATGTTGTACTAGCATCAAACATTTGGAAAATTAATTTTTTTAAAATTTCACTTATAGTAGCATCAAAACACATAAGCTTCAAAAAGAAGAAAATCAAATATCCAAAATACACAATAAAAGGTGCTCCAGCTCCTCCCTAATCAGGAAATGCAAAAGAAATTGGCAAAACTTGAAGTCTTGTAATTACTGAGTACTGAGGATGTGTAGTGAAGGAGCATCCCGCACAGTGCTGAGGGGAGTGAACGCAGTACAAATACTGTGTAAAACAATTTGCATTACCTAATAAAGTTGAAGATAAACATATCCTGTGACTGGGTAGCTTTTTTCTTAGGTATAAACCCAGAGAAACTTCTAGTATGTATATATGCATACAGGTAGAACTGGAAGCAATTTAATGTGCAACAAAACTCAGCTAGATTGTTTGAAATGGTGCTATATTCACTTGATAGAATATTCTATAATAATGAGATTACAGGAGCGACAGTCACACTTGGCATCTTCATGGAGCTTACAAACAATTTTGAGTAAATGATGTCAGACAAAAGGATACATTCACTATGATGCATTTTATGTTTGATTCAAGAACAGGATAATCTCAACTAGATGGTTTAGGGATGCATTTATAAGAGACAAAAATATTTTTAAAAAGCAAGGATGTGATTATCAAAAATACCAGGACAGGGGTTAGCCTCTGGGGGAGTGATGGATTTGAAAAGGATATTTGGAGCCTGGTAAGTCTCTATGTTTTCGACTCTGTGGCTGTTACAAGGGTGTTTGCTTTATAAGTGTTCATCAAACAGCAATTTATACAGATTGTATGCACTTGCTGTATGCTATATTTCAAAATAAAACAAGGAAAAATAATTTACAAAAAAAGAACGTGTCTAGGAAGTCTTGGACTTCATGAAAGCGAGAATTTGTAGGTAGCAGGTAATCTGTGTAATTTTGCCAATTGGGTGTCTGATGCTTTGTCGGCTGCTGGTTTTCACGTCCCAGTCACCAAGAGGGAGACAGATTTAATAGCTGTGTTTAAAGTGTCAGATGCACGAACAGTAATAGTCTTATTTTTTACTAATTCCCTCCAAGCTCAAGAAACTTTTTGTTATAATGGTCTATTTTCCGGTCTATCAGAGACAATTAACCCCCCACCTAGCAGCGGCCAAGGTCTTTTGTCAGCCCCTCCCTTTGGCCCCTGGACTCGACCTCCAATCCTATCCAGCCAGGACAGGAATCACCACGTGGTCAAGGCAGTCGAGAAAGAAACCACATCAGCAATCAAACAAAAACAAAGATACAGAACGATGGAAGATGTCAGTGGTAGAGAAAAAAGCTTCGGGAATTAAGGGCAACGAAAAGAACTTTCTACAGCCAAGACACACTTCCGTTCACAAACTGCATTTTGTTTTTCAGATAGTGAGTTCATCCTCACTTAAGAACTGAAAATTCCAGGGCACCTGGGCGGCACAGTCGTTAAGCGTCTGCCTTCGGCTCAGGGCGTGATCCCAGCGTTCTGGGATCGAGCCCCATAACAGGCTTCTCCGCTAGGAGCCTGCTTCTTCCTCTCCCACTCCCCATGCTTGTGTTTCCTCTCTCGCTGGCTGTCTCTCTCTGTCAAATAAATAGATAAAATCTAAAAAAAAAAAAGAAAAAAAAAAAGAACTGAAAATTCAGCTTTCTTTGGAAGGTGCACGATTTTCAAGTCAATGTGAGGGCCCCAGATGCTTTTGCCTACAGCGTCCCATTGATTATTGTGCTCTGCTCCCTTCAAACCGTAGATCTATTGGAATCTAACTGACTGGGGAGTGTCTGTTTTTTGGGTTTCAAAGCAATTCTGTCCTGAGTCACACACAACACAAGCAAAATGCCGAGGGACCAGAAAACAGCTGGCCATTAGAACCCTCAGGTACTGGTTATTTCTTCCACAGAATTGAATACATTCCTCCAGCTATTGTCAACAAACACGCATCGACAACAGTATTCTCACCGTCTGGATGACAGCCCCCAAGAACCCGAACGAGTGGGTGGACGTCTGACTCACAATTAGAACAGCAAGGACGGTAATCCGTACCTCTCACAGGATTCACCAAAAAACTGAGTGAATACAAATGAGTTGAAACCAGTAGTAAAAAGGAGCTAAAAGTACCATGTGTACTGTTGTGGAATATTAAGTCAACAGACTCATGGTGGATCGCCTGCCCCGGAAGTTTAACACATTACCTGGCAGGCTGTGAATTCCCAGAGACCTAATCCAGGAGAGTGTGTGTGTGTGTGTGTGTGTGTGTGTGTGTGTGTGTGTGTGTTCAGTTTTAAGTGAAGGGGGGCGAAAGATAGGCAGGAAAGGAATCTGAAGAAGAAACGTATACAGGAGAAACCATGATCTAACTACCCTTCCTTCCACTAAAGAAGCAAATAGTCCATAGAACCTTTGAGGAATCAGGTGCCAAAGCTGGTTATTGTGGCAAATGTCCTTGCTGCCCTTTGCCAGAAGAGACATCACCGGCCACGGCAGCCCGCTGTCCAGACCTGCCCTCCCTGTGCTCTTAGCCAATGCTGCCCCCCGCCACGGGAGGCTTGTCATCGCCCCTCTGACCTCACCCCAGCCCCTCCCACTGTGAGCCATCCGCTTGCCACGCAGCTCATCTCCCAGGCTCTGGGAGGCTTTGAAACTGCCCAAGGCACCAAATAACAAGCCAGATAAAAACTAATAGGAATTAAAAGGCTAAGGAACCCAGACTAAGAAGAAGGCTCCCTTCCAATCAGAGCTCCTGGCGCCCTGGGTTAGTTTGGGTCTGCCAAGGATTGTGTGCAAGGGGTTTATGGGGAGAGAGCAGGAGGCAGAAGGAGGCGTGAGGCTGTGGGGCTGTTACAGGGGGTCGGGGGAAGAAGGACTGGGGAGGACGAATCTCAGACTGCAGGAAAAATGGTTTGGCCAAGTTTACGGTTAATGCTGAGGCCTATGTCACCCACTGGAGGAGTCCCGCATCATCCCAGTCCCGCGTCACGATTGCTTCTTCCTGCCGCAGAAGAGAAGTCTGACCACATGCCTCTCAGGAAACATGTTCCTTTCTCTATGGGTCACCTGACAAGAAAAAGCCCACTTCTATTGCTTAAACCACAGCACTGAGGTCACAAACTGACAGCAATGGGCAGAATCTGGAAAAAACAGTTTTTAATTTTTTTGTCTGTCTTGTTTGGGATCTGAGGATTGAATAATGTTCTTTAAAACTTCTGAGCTAGTTACCAACATTTTAAAAGCAAGAGATTTTACATGTTAAAAATCCAGGGGCACCTGGTTGGCTCAGTAAGTGAAGCATCTGCCTTCGGCGCAGGTCAAGATCCCGGAGTCCCAGGATGGGGCCCCACATTGGGCTCCCTACTCAGCAGGGAGTCTGCTTCTCCCTCTGCCCCTCCCCCTGCTCGTGCTCTCTCTCTCAAATAAATAAATACAATCTTCTTTTTAAAAAAATCCAGATTTCCAGTTCATAGCAGCATTGTCCACAATAGCCAAATCGTGGACGGAACCGAGATGCCCTTCAACAGATGACTGGATTAAGAAGCTGTGGTCCATATATACAATGGAATATTACTCAGTTATCAGAAAGAATGAGTTCTCAACATTTGCTTCAACATGGATGGCATTGGAGGAGATAATGCTAAGTGAAATAAGTCAAGCAGAGAAAAACAATTATCATATGGTTTCTCTCATCTATGGAACATAAGAACTGGGAAGATTGGTAGGGGAAGAAAGGGATAAAGAAAGGGGGGTGATCAGAAGGGGGAATGAAGCATGAGAGACTATGGACTATGAGAAACAAACTGCGGGCCTCAGAGGGGAGGGGGGTGGGGGAATGGGATAGACTGGTGATGGGTAGTAAGGAGGGCATGTATTGCATGGTGCACTGGGTGTTATACGCAACTAATGAATCATCGAACTTTACATCAGAAACCAGGGATGTACTGTATGGTGACTAACATAATATAATAAAAAAAAAATAATTAAAAAAAAATCCAGATTTCCAGCTTTTCTTGAAAGGAAATGCAAGGGGATGACATCCCCTCGTGTTGGCAGAAGAGCATTGTCCCCATAGGTGTCCTTTCACGCTCTGGGGGCCACAGCCCCTACCACCCCATATTCTTCTTCCAGCCCATGCCACTCATTCCCTTCACTCTGGTCATGTGAGCTTTGACTTGCATGTGTAACTGTCGGAATACAAGCATTTCCGAGGCACGATTTTGTCTCTTTGGATCACTGATGTCAACCACTGGTCTGGAACAGTACTGGGCACATAGTAGCTGCTAAAGGAAGTATTTGACCCACGAAGTGGCGTGCTACAGTCAGTGTTGGAAGAAATCGCTTGGGTTGGCAGTGGTGACGAAAAAGAGCTTGTTTCCCAGTTTTGCAAGGACGTAAGCTTGTTCAACCCACCCATAGCCGAGCTGGCAGCTGGGGAAGAAGATGAGACCCCAGACACAGCGGTGGGGTGGGGGACGGACAGAGCCCCCGACGGAGCAGAAAGAGGCTGCGTGCAGCAGCAGAAACTAGGATTGCACATCCATCCTCTCACGCGGGAATTCTCTCTCTCTCCCCCAGGCTGAAAAGAAAGAAGTCGGTCTGCACCGGGAAACCGTGCTTATCTCAGCTCCTGCCCCAGTCCCTGCTCAGCCTGAAGCATGGCTACAAAATCCTCCCTGGGCCACGTTCCAGGGCGGCCTAGGTGTGAGGGGTCCTCACCGCAGAGCTGACACACACTTCGAGGGAATGGAAAGACTCAGGCTCTGTGATGATGTGGGATGCGGGCCTCAAATGGCATAAAAAGGCACACGGACAAATGGCAGAAAGCTGAGCAGAACTGCCTGCCAGAGGCAAGTCCCCCGTGGGGTCTCACTCGTTCTGAAAATGACTACCAGGTGACCAGGGCCTGCAGGCCCACACAGTGTGATTAGCCGGAGGGACTGGCGAATCCATTAGGAGAAAATGGGGCTCCTTCAAAGCCATTTTACCCGCTAAACACAAGCAATGTTCAGTTTTAAAAAAAAGGAGTCCGTTTTTCATCTCATTTCTCACTATCTTACATTTGCTGCATCCATTTCCAGCTAAAAGAATAGAGGTTTGTGCTTTGAGACCCAACTTTGCTGCTATTAAAAAATCAAAGTTGGAGGGCGCCTGGGTGGCTCAGTGGTTAAAGCGTCTGCCTTCGGCTCAGGGCGTGATCCCGGCGTTGTGGGATCGAGCCCCACGTCAGGCTCCTCTGCTATGAGCCTGCTTCTTTCTCTCCCACTCCCCCTGTTTGTGTTCCCTCTCTCACTGGCTGTCTCTATCTCTGTCGAATAAATAAAAAATCTTTAAAAAAAAAAAAAATCAAAGTTGGATCAAAGCCCGACACAAAGGCAGAGAGCTAGAACCTTCTGTTTCTGGGCAACTTGCTATGTGGGGGGAAATCAGAAAATGCAGAAAATCAGTCAGGGGAGAGGGCAGGGACTCTGACAGAGCACTGTCAAAGGTCTGACTGCAGAGTCCCTGCATACTTTTTGTCACATCATTCCCTGTTCCAAGAGTGAAGAAGGTTTATAAAGAATCCACTAGAATGCAAAATAGTGCAGCTGTTATGGAAAACAGTATAGAGGGTCCTCAAAAAATAAAAAATAAAATTCCCAAATGATCCAGCAAGCCTACCACTGGGCATTTACCTGAATGAACTGAAATCAAGATCTCAAAGGCAACTTACTGAATGGGAAAAAAAAATACCTGCAGACCATCTGTCTGATATGGGGTTAATATCCAAAACATAGAGGAACTCATACAAACTCAACAGCAAAAAGACAAAGAATCCAATTAAAAATGGGCAGAAGATCTAAATAGACATAGTTTTAAAGAAAACATCCAGATGGCCAACAGGTACATGGAAGGCCGCTCAGCATCACTCATCATCAGGGAAATGCAAATCAAAACCACCATGAGATATCATGTCACACCTGTCAGAATGGCCATTACCAAAAAGACAAGAATTAGGCGCCGGCAAGGATGTGGGAAAAAAGGGAACCTTGTGCATTGTTGGTGGGAATGCCAACTGGTGCAGCCACTGTGGAAAACAGTATGGTGGTGCCTCAAAAATTAAAAATAGAACTACCCTATGATCCAGCAATTCCACTTCTGGGTATTTACCCAAAGAAAACAAAAATGCGAATTTGAAAAGATATACGCATCCCCATGTTCACTGCAGCATGATTTATAATAGCCAAGACATGGAAACAACTTCAGTGTCCATTGATGGGTGAATGGATAAAGAAGACGTGGTGTATCTATACAATGGAATACTATCCAGCCTTAACAGAGAATAAAATCTTGCCATTCATGACAACAGTAATGGAAGCTGAAGGCATTAGGCTAAATGAAATAAGTCAGACAGAGAAAGATAAGTACAATATGATCTCACTTATATGTGGAATCTAAAAACAAACAAACAAACAAAACAACTAAACTCATAGGTACAGGGAACAGATTGGTGGTTGCCAGATGAGGGGGCTGGAGAATGGGCCAAATAGATGAAGGGGTGAAAAGGTACAAACTTCTAGTTATAAAATAAATAAGTCCCAGGGATGTAATGTACAGCAAGGTGACTATAGTTAATAATGCTGTGTTGCACATTTGAATGTTGCTAAGAGAATAAATCTTAAAAGTTCTCATCAAAAGAAAAAATTTATAACTACATGACGTGGTAGATGTTAACTAGACTTATTGTGGTGACAATTTCATAGCATACGGATATTGAATCATTATGTTGGACACCTGAAACTGGTATAATGTTATATGTCAATTATACTTTAACTTTTAAAAAAAGATCTCAAAGAGATACCTGCCCTCCCATATTCATTGTAGCATTATCCACAATAGCCACGATATGGAAACAACCTCAAGGCTCATCAACAGGTGACTGGATAAAGAAACTCGGCATATACAGGGGCGCCTGGATGGCTCAGTCAGTTCAGCACCTGACTTTCGATTTCAGCTCAGGTCATGATCTCAGGGTCCTGAGATCAAGCCCTGCATCAGGCTCCATGCTGGCTGCAGAACCTACTTAAGATTCTCTCTCTCCCTCTCCCTCTGCCCCTCCCCATCTCCCCCCTCCCTCCCTAAATAGAGGAAAAGAAATTCTGTCTATACATACAATGGAATGCAATATAGACAAAAATTGAGGATGTTATACCAAGTGAAACAAGCCAATCACAGAAAGGCAATACTGCATGATTCCACCTACAGGACATATCTGAAATAGTCACGCTCATAGAATCAAAGAGCAGAATGCTGGCTGCCAGGTGTGGGGGGTGGAGAGTTACTAACTGATGGTCATAAAGTTTCAGTCAAGCAGGATGAAAAGCTCTAGCGATCTGCCATGCGACACTGTACCTATACTCAATGATAATGTATTGTAAAATTTTGTTGAGACAGTAGATCTCATGTGAAGTGTTCTTTCCAAAAAAAATTTTTAATGATTTTTTATTATATATGTTAGTCACCATACAGTACATCCCCGGTTTCCAATGTAAAGTTAGATGATTCATTAGTTGTGTATTTAACACCCAGTGCCCCGTGCAATACGTGCCCTCCTTACCACCCATCACCGGTCTATCCCATTCCCGCACCCACCTCCCCTCTGAGGCCCTCAGTTTGTTTCTCATAGTCCATAGTCTCTCATGTTTCATTCCCCCTTCTGATTACCCCCCCTTTCAATTAAATTAATAAGAATCCGCTATGTTAACAGGAGGAATATTAGTAGTTGTGTAGTCCATCTTTCTCTTTGACTTATTTTAAAATCATTATCACCTTTTAATAAGAAAAAAAGAAAAGTGCACATCTTCCAAAGATCCCAACATGGCTCCTAGCTCTACCCCACCTCCGTCTTGAGAGTCTTTTTACTGTATATTCCCAGCAGCCAATAGATTTTAAATCTTTATATTCCATAGAGTGTATAATAGAAACAAGGAACACTTTTCTCCTGAATTAAAACTATAGTGCAATATTAAATAGACTTTTCAAGCCAAACACTTTCCCCCAAGTGAGAGCCTGATGCAGGTGTTGCTCACCTGGTTCAGCCTCTCCCGTTGCACAGAGAGCTGCTGGGGCCCACAGATGGCCACTGACACCTTCTCCCTACTGCTGGGACTTACCCCTGTGTTTTCTGACTCAGTTTCCTGAGGATTGCTCTCTCAGCACTCACTCAATACTCAATACTCTGTTTTCCAAACACACGGCTTCAAACATGGAAGCCCATGAATTAAAGAAAACTGTGGAGATGTTCATGTAAACAGCAATCACTCTGTTGGCATCACCTTGGTGGGTGATGCTGGTATGCAAGGGCCCATGTGAACCCACTCTTCCTTTTCAAAAAGCTCTGGCCAATAAAGAACATGTTCACAGAACAGTCAGCCTAATAGAATCCAGGGTCTGGTCTCCATGAATGGCTGAACAAGTCCCCAGTGACCAGCGGAGGACTGGGCTCTCTGGCCAAAGCTAGAGCCTATGTTGAGACCAACGGGGGTTTTCTAATCTGAACCCTAGTTTTCCGCCCCCCCCCACAGTTGAAGACAACTGGTCTCACAAGACTGAGCGGCAGCACAACAAGCTAAGGGCAACTTCCCTAGGGGTGGGAAGAGGAAACCCAGTCCTACTGCGCTTCCCTCTGGGCAAAGGCACAGACTGCCAATTGTACTTGAATAAATACCTGAGGGAGCAGTCAGGGGGCTCTACTCTGCTGGCGAGTGACCACCATTCGCCCAAGAGGGAGAGGCAAGAGATGGAGCATATTCATGCCAACTTTCCCACCTCACAGGAAGAGGTAGCTTCCGCAGAAGTTTCTCTTCCTTTCCAGGAAGGCAAGGTGGCCTACCTTACAGCCTCCACATCGTCACCCAGTTTCTACACACCTAAAAGATTAAATCCATTAGTGTAATGGTAAAGAAGGCATTCCTTGCTGCATCAGACACTGTGAGGCATTCCAGAAAGATGGCAAGTGACAGGGCACAGGTGAAGAGCAAGACCCATAGGAGGGCCCCCCAGAAAGAGGGACACCAAACTGCCCCCATGACCAAGGAGCCAACCTGGGGCCGTGTTCACAAGGGCACCAGTGAGGTGCAACCCTGCGGCGACTCAGCAAAGGAGGATGATGGTTGGCCTCCATGTTCCTTCTCCTGTCCTCAGGTCAGGTGGCTCTTCAGGGGAGACCACCTCCAGGTGGATGAAGGAAGAGCAGGAGCTGGACCAAGAGAAGTAATTCTGCAGGATCGATCCAGCTGCTGGGTGGAGAACAGACTGTGTGAGGTGCCCAAGGGAAGCAGGAGGCCGATGGACATGGCTTCAGTCTTCCAGGAAACAGATAACGGCAGCCAGGACTGAGGTGTGGGGGGAAGAACAGAGAAGAGGACACAGATTCAAGAGACACACAGGATGCGAAACCAACAAAACAAGGTCATGCATTGTGGAGGATTGATTTTCCCACTCAGCTTGTGGATTCCCCATGCAATGACCTTAGTACACTTCAACTCCACTTACCTCCCAAAGCTTATGCTGTTCTTCTCATGTTTGTAATTACCGTGTATGTTAAACATCTCGATACATTATCTTTGTGGATTTTTGTCAACACATTCCCATTTCTGTTGGTCTTCCTTTCAGCACTCCAGGTCTACATCTGGGATCATTTTCCTCCCAAATGAAAACTCCCTGCATTACTTCCTTTAGTACAGATGTGTTCCTCACAAGTCATCTTAATTTTTGCTTCTCTGGAAGTGTCTGTATTTCACCTTCACTTTTGAAGCATGTTGTGATGAGTAAAGGATTCCAGGCTCATAGCTATTTTCATTCACTGCTTTGAGGAAATTGTTCAATTGCATTGTGATTCCCATGATTTCCCAACAGAAGTCAGTCGTTGGTCTTGCTGTTTCAAAGAACTGTCTCTTCAACACCTCTGACTACTTTTAAGATTTCCTTTTATCTTTGGTCTTCAGAAATTACAGTGATGGGTCCAAGGCATAGTTTTCTTTGTATTTATCCTCTTGGGGCTCACAGGCTTGATTTTGAGGATAGATGTCTTTCAACATTTTTTTAAAGTTTTGTGAAATTCTTGGCCATTATTTCTTCAAATATTGCTTCTGTCCATTTCTTCTTTCTCCTCTCTTCTTGGAACTATAATTACACCTTTTCATTATGCTCCATGTGTCCTTACTTTTCTTCCTTTTGATCTGGTCTTTTGTCTTTCTGTGCTTCAGTCTGGATATCTTTCACAGACTCGTTTCGGGCTCATAATTCTTTCTACAGTATCTCAGTATAATGTTATGCCCATTGATTGAGATCTGAATTTCGCTGATGTTTATTTTTCCATTACAGGATTCCAATGTTGTTGTTGTTGTTTTTTGTAGTTCCTAGTTCTCTGCTGAAATTCTTCATCTTGCCATTTTATTTCTTTTTTTAAAAAAGATTTTATTTATTTATTTGACAGAGCGAGAGACAGCCAGCGAGAGAGGGAACACAAGGAGGGGGAGTGGGAGAGGAAGAAGCAGGCTCCCAGCGGAGGAGCCTGATGTGGGGCTCGATCCCAGAATGCCAGGATCACGCCCTGAGCTGAAGGCAGACACTTAACGAATGCGCCACCCAGGTGCCCCTTGCCATTTTATTTCTTGAACGCATTATGTATGTACATAACAAACATATGAACACATATGTATTTAGTATTCCTGTACAATAACTCTGTTTTTCTCTTGTTTTTGGCCAGGTCTTACCTTTTTGTATATCTGAAGGCTTTTTTTTAAATTGAGTGCCAATATTGTATATAAAAAATTATATAGATATTCAAGGCTTTGGATAACATTTTCACCCTCCAGAGTGGATTTAATTTTTCCTCTGGCAGATCATCTTATCCCTGTTTGGGATTAAGCTGGTTGGGAGTTGGTTTTTAATCTTTGTAACTTGTTTGGTGTTTCCAGTCCAGTCTTACTCTGAGGGGGTGTAGCCTTTAGCTTAACAACCAAAAATCTGGAGTAATTGACTTCTTCTTCTTAGAAAGTCCTACACTACAGTTTTTCACCCTCCAGCCTTGTGACATTCCCCAAAGCTTTGCTCAGAACCTTAACCTCTCAGATGCCCCCCCTTTTTTTTCCTGATTTTGCATTTGCCTTGCTACCCAAACACTAGACACCTCTCTTAGTCCTAGAAATGCTCACTGCCTTGGTAGCTCTTTAAAGCCTTCCAATGCATGTCTGCCTGTCTGTGTGCATGTGTGTTCTAGCTTTTTTCATTATTCCTCATAAATCCAAAACTGCCTAGTCAGCCAAAAGCAGAAGGTGGCAAAGGATGATGCTTAGGCTTCTGACTTGCTTAATAGAATTGATGATAGTGTCATTCACCATGACAGGGAATCCTAGGAAAAGACTGTACAGAAAAGAGTTAACATAGCAGGCCTGACTGCTACCCTTTGAAAGGCCTGTTTACAAGGTTGGCCCTCGGCTGTCATCTGGGAACTTGATTTCACGCAGGTTCCTGCCATTAACTGATAAGAGTGGCTCACTGGGCCTAAACTATTTTAATAACAATTGGTTTATGCTGAACATCTGCTTTCCTTCTTGGAGTCTGGAATTTGAGTATGTGCCAGACAGGGGGTACGTATGTGATCAGCTACCAGTAAAAACCCTGGGCATTGAAGTTCTAATGAGCTTCCCTGGATGGCAACATTCCACACGTGTTGTCATAACTCATTGCTGGGAGAAATTAAGTGCATCCTGTGTGGCTCCACTGGGAGAGGACTCTTGAAAGCTAGCACCTGCTTTCCCCCAGAATTCATCCCATGTGTTTTTTCCTTTGCTGCTTGTGATTGGTATTCTTTCTCTATAATTGATCATAGCCACGGGTTTGACTATATGCTAAGTCCCTTAGCCCTTCTAGTGAACCACTGTTCTTAAGGACCTTTCAACACAGACCAACTGTGTTGGGGAAAATAATGATTTCAGATTTGGATAGCTTAAGTTTGAGGTACTCTTTATCTTACTTGTCCTGTTATTTATTCATTACTTTACCAAGTCCTTCTTTGGTTCTCATTTGATCACCAAAATCATTGACCATCCATCCTTGCAGAAACATGACATATTTGCCTTTTGTGACATAGCTATCACCAACTTCACTTCTTACTCTCTTCCTCTGACAAACTTACAAGCACATGGCTTTAGATTCTGGGGTCCTCATCTCTTCTCACTCTATCCTCTCTACCTGGGCAATCACATCCACACCTATGGCTCCAAATACGTCTTACGGAAAAGGAACTCACATTTACAGCTTTGGCCCTGATCTCTCTTTCTCCCTTTCAAGCTCTATAACTGGATCTTCACCAGCCTGCCTATCTCTCAGGAATCTCAGAGTTACCTCAAATGCTGGGCCATGCCAGCATTCTCAGAGAAGACAAAAACCAAGTGCTTTGCCCCAGTGCACCTCCTCTTTTCCACTTTTCCCCACCTCCTGTTCCTCAACAGGTCTGCACCCTTGGTCCCCTGTGTGTCATCTATCACATGATGTTTTCTAGGTTCAGATAATAGGACTTTATTGAGTGTCTACTACACACATACTGCTAGACACTACAGATATGAAAATGATTAATACATGGACTCAGTTTTCAAGGACTTAATATACTAATAAATAATAGCAGACATACAAGTAAATAAGTACCATAAAGTATGATACATGTGATTACAGAACAAAGTCAGGACTACCATGAGCCCACAAAAGGGGAAGTGATCAGATTTCCCAGAAGATGGAGGCAAAGTTGCTTGAGCTACATTTTGAAAGCTCAGTGGTTCTTCTCCATAAGGACAGGATGGATGAGAGGATGAAATGCACTGTAGGCAGAAAGGGACACGTCAAAGTCACTATTTCTATGGAAAGCCACAACAGAAGATGTTGCAGGAACTAAACTAATTAAAAATTCAGGGTATTAATTTTCTTAAAACAGAAAGCATCTGAAAACCCAAGTACCAGAAAAATGTAAGGAAATAAGAAAGAACTAGTGTTTCTAGAGTTTCGCTGAACGATGCAAGGTCTGAATGATTAAGTTTCTGGACAAGTCTGTCTCTCAGATCTCATGAGAGCAGCTGGTATGCACCCTCCCTTCCATGAGAGTAAAAGACAACAGCCAAATTCAAACTCTAGGAGACAACCAAGGGAATGAGACCAGAAAGAACTGTCAGAGGAAATCCTAAAAAGGAAAGAATTAAGATGAGGAAGCCAACAAAAGATCCCAGTTGGAGAGGCAGGACCTCTTCCCCAGACAATTTTCAATGACCGCAGTTTGGATGGAGCAGAGACACTTGAGCAGGACTTCCGTTTGACCATGTTCTTTCCAAGGCTGGTAAAGAACAGTTGTCATTTCAGAGGTTGGCTGCCTTCATATCAACATCATGTTTTCCTGTAGCCAACGCCACAGTTACTACTCATGGCAAGGTGTGGATGATGAATGACTTTTCCCACAGCACTCAAATGACACCACAGTGTCCACTCTGCCCAACCCAACTACATTCCTGGACACAGGCATAAGGACTCCAGACCCTAGCTCACCAGAGCAACAACAGAATCCCTCTTTCTTGTTCCCTTACTGCTCAGACTCAGCCCAGGGAAGCATATCCTATGGGGGGAATTTTGTCCCACAATTTTTGTCTCTTCTTGTGTGAGAAAGCGCCACCTGAAATTCTTTCTCTGCCCAAAATGGTGCCCAGACAAGGAGAACACTAGGTTGATAGTGGTTGTTCAGTTCAACCACTGTCAAGCATTTTCTGTGGGTAAGTGGCTATACTAAAATGCACTGAGCATTTTAATATGTCCAAGATATGATCTCTGCCCACGTCCCTGGAAATGAACAATTCAACTGAAGTATTATAATTAGTCTATTGTTAGAAAACACAAGGATCAAAGAGTAAATCTCCAATACGGACACATGCTCAGGGCAGAAAAGAAATCAATAGAAATGAAGTGATTACAAATAATCTTGACTCATTGCTGACTTCAAAAATAAAGATTTTATTATATAATAAAGTTATATATATATATATATGTGTGTGTCTAAATATTCTAATTTAGTATATAGTCTTTTTCTCTAGACCAAAAAAAATAACTTTATTTATGTATACTTATCTTTGCTTCCAGACTTATAGACAGTTTTTAGAATATTGCGCTCTTAAAAAAACAAGAAAGAAAATATTTCCTGCAATTTTTTCCCAAAAGAGTCCATGTAGTTCATAGAACTTAGCAATAGGCATATACACACCCAGCTATGTAACTTTTTACTTTCTAGACTGTTACTATGATCTGGATTGAAGAATGAATTCCCCCAGACAGTTCACGTCAACAAAGAGAGAATCATATATATGGCAATAGGTTCTAATTTTCATAATCATTTTCCCCTTTTGAAAAAGTCCACTGCTGAAGCCAATGTAATAACTGTAATAATACAAAAATCAAAACCCTTATTATAATCTGGGTAGCAGAATGAGTGGGCTGGAATTAGGCACTCAATTATGTACTTTCAAATGGCCCTCCCCCTTTTTATTTCCTACTGCCCTTACAGCAACTTTGGGATTTTCTATCTAAAACTGAAATACGATACATGAATGCAAAGAAAGACAGATATGTCTGGAAATAAATTTCACCTGTAAATGTATCCCACTCTTGGGCCACTAATCAAAAATCAGTTAGGTAGATTAATTAAATAGTTTAATTCTGGCACATGAAGAAATAATTTGTTAATTAAGTTGGGGAACTAATATATGCAGACAAAAAAACATAATCACACTACCTGTCAGGCACAACCATATTGACTTGGGGAAATAGCACGTCTAATCCTAAAATTCACCAGTGCCTTGTTATCATTAAGTCATCCATTAATTCCATTAATCATTAATCTGTCAGATAATGTTCTGGTCTAATTAAAAATGGAACCATCTTTTGAGGGTTTATGGCACGTCAGGATTGCTCCTAAGAACTTCAAAGATGTCACCGTTCAGATAATCCTCACGGCAACCCAATGAGGTAGGACTATTCTGATTTGTATTTTATATGTGAGAAAGTAAAGAATTCAGAAGGCTACATAACTTGTCCTGAGTTTGAAACTAATGAGAGGAGGTCCTGAAGTCAATGTGGCACTCTCCTCTGGAACCCACCGTGCTACCAACCCCCTGACTATCTTTCCCCAACATTTCTCTCCAGCAGATTCTCTTTGTCTCTGATGGGCCCTCAGGACTCCAGATTGGCAATCCTGGCCTCCCCTTGGATCCTACATAACCCTAAGTATCTAGCCTACTTTCTTCTTGCCCTGCACAGGGAGAGCCAGAGAAGTCACTGGAGGAAAGGGGCTATTGTTTTGTGTGGTTGGTTGTTTTCCTCCCTTCACATTGCAAGAATACTCCAAATATGTCAAATATTATCAAAACTCTCATACAACCCAATTCTCAATAATGACTTTGATAAAAACAAAGTACTATGTGGAACAAGTTGGGTAATTCACGGTCACCTTATTTTACAGCATCAACGATATCTTCCCAAATTGACAAAATTATCGTCAAAGCAAAATATGCAACATAAAGTCATCTAATGCATCTTCTCTGCATTTGATACTTTATTTTTTATTGAATATCAAAGTTTTATTTATTTTTTTATAATTTTTTATTATGCTATGTTAGTTACCATACAGTACATCCCCAGTTTTTGATGTAATGATATTTTAAACTATGTCCTTCATTTTTCTTCCATTATTGGTATAAATTGAACAATTATTTTCCTTTGGAGGATCTGTTCTCACTTTGAGATTATGACCACCTTACTTCTTTGGTTTTAAAAGTCCTTGCTGCTAGGAAATTATGGAACTAGTAGGTGGCACTGGTTTTACTTGGTTTTCAAGCTTACCTATGTGGCAATGTAAGACGTTGACAATGTTATACTCATCAGGAAAAACTATTGCTGTGATTGTCTTTAAACAAATTTGCAAAATCTAAAAGTCTAGACTTCTAGAAACTACTGCATTTCTCTTTGCTGGGTCCTGAGCATCCACCCCTCAGGCTGACACTCAGGTCCTGTTTTGTGCTCTGGGTCAGACCATCAGGGCCAGAGTGGAATCTCAAAGTCCTACAAAGAGCTCACTGCCAGAGGGTTTTCCCTTTCTTTCTTTTCTTTTTTCTTTTTTAAAATTATTTTTATTCCCGGCCCAAGTCTAGTTGGGTTCATGTTGGGTCTGAGTCTCCATGACAGGAGACTTTGTTGATACACAAGTGAAAGCACCAGACTTGGAGTCCTACATGGAATCTCCGCTCTGTCTGAGCAGTCGCTCAATCTCCTTCATTTTCTCTGTTTCCATCTCTAAGTCCAGGTGAGAGATCTTTAAAGATCATACTTTGATCTCACCTTTTAGGTGATACTGTCAACTTCGGTCTCGAAACCAAATCGGTCCATTTCAAGCATAAGACCCTTATCCCTGAGACCTGGGCTTTTTGGTGTCCAGACAGTAACCACCCTTCCAAAACATCTTGTTTGCTAACAGAGACACCATGAAGGGGGATGTGGCTCTTTTCTGAGTCGGTGAAGTCCAAACAGGGGCAAGAAAACCTATTGTGCACAATGCTTTTACAGACTTCATGGAAGGGGGAGGTGGTTAGACATCATCTCCTCTCTCCATTTGATCACACCCTGAAATGACTTTAGGACCCTGGTAGGTAAAATCAATAAGGGAGCAGGCAGGAGTCAACAGGGATTGGTAAGGACCATAGTGAACTGGAAAGGGGACAACCTGTCAACAGATATAACCCAAATTTAGATATTTTCTAACTCTGTGCTGTCACCTGAATTCAGCCTCCTGCTGCCAGCTTGCGTCAGATCTGGACTCTTAGGTCACTGAGAAAGAGTGTTGTTGGTCTTTGGGAGACACGCATGTGTTAGCTTGGTCTAACCCCTACAATAGTAGAGGATTTGCATGTGGGCATTCACAGGGCTGTGGGAACCACAAGGACCTGTGCTTTCATAGGTCCACCACACAGTGTGAGATTCCCTAGTCTCCCCCCCCCCCGAAAACTGTGTTGGGCATTGTGGGGAAGAAGGGGAACTTTGTGCATCACTGGCCAGCATTGACCATTCTGCTGAAACTCCAATGTCAGCCATAACCCCATGTCTCAGATATGAGGGCTGCTCGGAGGGGAGAGGGGATGTACAGGAACAGGGGGTGTGACAACTCCCCAAAAGTGAGTAGCAATTCTTTTGTGGTACGCTAGAAGAAAGAGATTTTTTTTAAGAGGGAGAGAGTACATGAAGGAGGGATTATGAGAGGGGCAGAGGGAGAGAGAGAATCTCAAGCAGACTCCCCACTGAGTGAGGAGCCGGATGCAGAGCTCTATCTCAGAACCTTGAGATCACAATCTGAGCTGAAATCAAGAGTCGGTTGCTTAACTGATTGAGCCACCCAGGCGCCTAGAAGAAATAGATTTTTAATGATTGACACATACTGGACAGAGCAACAGGTGAGCCCTGGGGTGGGGACAGGATGGCTATGGTGAACTTTTTTGGAGATGGTTTAACCGTTTAGATGCTTTCCTGTAGACCTCTGGCAACTCTTCTATGGTGAACCTACATTTAACCTCTACATTCCCGCATTGTAATTCCCATCTTAAATTGCTCCCAACTCTTCAGGGAAGACACTATATCACCAGTGCGGTGGCTCCTGGGGCATTTGAGAGGCCAGGTTGAAAGAAGAAAGGGACCCTGCCCCACTCCAGCTATCTACTGAGATCCACTAGAGAGGGTGGTGGCATCTGGACCAGATGCCAGAAATCCAGCTGACCAGAGAAATCCAGCATCCAGGGAAGAGCAGATGTGGTAAGAAAGGATCCTTTCCTGCATAGACACTCCAGAAGGACAAGGAACCTGGAACTCATGGAAACCAGCCACCTGCTAGGGGAAGCTGACCCCTGAAAAGCGTATGGGGAAAAGGATGACACCCAAGGCTGTTTGAGAGTTTCAAACATTCAGCCAATATTCTGAGATGGCAAACAAGTGGAGTTACTGCACTCAGAAGATATGAGGAGGCCCAGAGTAGAGCAAATGAGATTGTTCCTTTATTCACTTCTTTATATTATCCTTAAAATGGGAATTCCAGATCTGCCAGGCTCCTTTCCCTGTAGTGATAACTGTTGATGTCCATAATGGTTTCCTTGCAAATTTGGCTCGGAAATCCATGCTTCACAGAAGCCACATGGAACATTCCATCTAGTCCTAAAGCAAAATCTGTCACAATCCAGCAGTATGGTCTTTCTCCCATTCTATCTGTGATGATCATTGCCTTTGCTAGTGGGTTTTTAAAAATATTATTATTAAATAAAACCTTGCCAAATTTACTTTGCAGAATTATCTTTTATGGAAAACAGATGGAAGGAGCTAACCTAAAAATGCAAATCATAACATCATAACGATTTCTTAATTTTAAAAGTTATGGATACCACTTCCCAGGAGGGACTAAAAAAGATAGTGACAACAGCTGTGGAAGATGCATTTGAAGCAGGCAGGATCCAGAAACCAAAGGGAGGCTGTAGAGCTGCCGAGATCCTAAGGAATATTCTTCGTCTTCAAACGCGGTGGGCTAAGCCCTCACACGTGCTCAGCTCCGAAGCATTTACTAGGGTAATGGAAAGGAACAAAGGTGCAATGCAAACTCAGGATGCAAATTATTCCCAAATGCGTCGACACATGCCATGAGGAATAGAGTCCTCCATCCTCCACATTTTGGGCACAACGCCTCAGACAGGAATAGGAAACCACGGTGTGCAAATGCTGCTGATTCAAATATAATTACTCAGATGTTAGTCTCCTCCTGAAATGGGAATTTAACACAGAGGTCTCTTTACAGTTTCACAACTGGCCTCTCTTGAAATCCACTGTTCATGAGGACTGAACAGTTAGGCATGCTCTCAGTTTTGTAGGAAGTAATTGGGTTTCTCACTAAGCCATACCTCTGACTGTGGATTAACGCTTCTCTTTCCCTCTTTCTGGATACAAGAGACATTTTAGAAATATTTCCAACTTTCCAGTAAATTTTAATACTGCCCCTATGAATAAAATTCAATATATATGCAAAATATGCCTCTTTCTAACTTTCGGTTCTTTGTACTCTTTGTACTCTAAAGAATAAAATCGTGCAAAACGTTGGGATCCTGGGAATAGCCACAGGTATTAGAATACACACACGCAGTCCCCTGATTAATACATTTAGAGGTACATCCAAGAACTAATCCTGTCATTGGCGGTGACAGTGGTCCCCGACACCCTGCGCAGGGCTATCTGGCCTGTTAACGGCTGTCCTCTGGGTGAATGGCTGACACGCATGCGCTCTGGGAAGCCTCACATCTCCATAGAGCCAACTGAAATTAAGCAGCTGGAAGTATTTTCAAATTTCCGTCTAGGGACCGCTTAATGTTTCAGAACTCAGCATGAATTTCCCACTGAGATAAAAGTATAAAAGTTATTCTTTCTTTTTCCTTTTTTTTTTATGGTAAGCCATCTCCTTTCTACCCCCCAAACTGAACATCAATAGAATACCATGTCTTTCAAATCCTATCATAGGTTGGGGGGGGGAAAGGAGCCCTAAAGTCAGCTGTTGTTCACCTCCTAAGGGAGAAATAGACCAAAATCTCACCACAGGAGGGAACCAGAGCAGGGGGACACATGACGGCATGTGGCTGTCATTTCCTTCCACCAGAATTAGGCATAATCCACTAAAACTGGCCCCACCAAAAGCCAATAATGGGAAGCACTGAGACGCCACGTGTGGGGAACATGAGTCATCTGGGGGCTCTCAGTGAATTCATGGGTTCGGAAAATAAATACAATCACCTCCACATCACACAGTTCCGCAGAGAGTAACATGCAGTATAAAATGGTTCATCTTGAACTGCAGCCAGGGTGTGAAGCTGGTAAAACACCAAGAAGTTTCTCAGTATTTCTCCACTTTGCTGGAAGGTTTCCCTTTGGCTACTCCACTCCACGGCCAGCACCAGCACCTACGGGACCGTATGGGATAGAACACGGTCCCCTCCCCGGAAGATGGATCACGACCGTTAGATTGCTTTGTGCTCATTAGAGCCTTGAGCTGCTTAACCAGACTCCACATGTATGAGCAGCCAAACCGAACGGGACAGCTAACAAATGGAATCTGACAGCATCTGGAGCATCTGGACATGAACCAAGAACACTTGTACCTCAGCAGCAGCTGTCAATCACTCAGACAAGATGAGCCTTTCACACCGATCTCTCTGTCTTTAGTTTGGGGTCGTTTTTACGTAGGTCATGTGGCTACACCATCTTTCTTGGTTCATAGCTAGAAGAGTGTTAGTGACAACAGGTTCCAAACACCGCGACTGTGTACACAGGGAGCAACTCAACATCCTGGGAAAGTGCTTTCAGAGAAACTTTTGGAGCCTAGGGGCACCCATCAACATCTTTCACACCGAAGAATAAAATCGTGCAAAACGTTGGGATCCTGTAGTGCCTTTGAACTGCATCAACGAAGCTGAGCTAAGTAAGAGCACGCTTCCCATTGGCCCTTTCCCGGTGTGGTCCTAGGTTAGCACTGGCCACAGGGACATTTTGCGTGAGCTTTGGAATACAAAAGTGAAGCAGCAGCTATACCTTTTTACACTCTGAGAGTCCGAGCCGGGATCCGGGCGCGGGGCATCCACATTGTCGCTGACCTGCTGGCTCACCCTGATGGGAAGCAGCCGAACTGCAGCTCCCCAGTGTCCACAGGCAGCCTGAGGCACTCGCCCCAGGGTGCAAAATTTACGGGGAACTAACACACTCGATAATCAAGATTGAGAATATATTAATCTGAAGGGTTTTTTTAAGTAAAAATTTGGGTGCCTGGGTGGCTCAGTCGGTTAAGTATCTGCCTTCAGCTCAGGTCATGATCTCAGGGTCTTGGGATCAAGCTCTGCATTGGGCTCCCTGCTCGGCGGGGAGTCTGTTTCTCCCTCTCCATCGGCCTGCTGCTCCCCTTGCTCACGCTCTCTCGCTCTCTCTCTCTCTCTCAAATAAATAAATAAAATCTTTTTTTAAAATAATAAAAATAAATTAAAAATTTTAAAAATAATGCCGTAAAATATATGGTGAACAAATTATCCAAATATTAAATAGGATGGGCAACAATGCTGGGAGAAGACATATCAGAGTCTGGGGCAAAGGGAAAAGTCAGTAATACTGATCCCATGGGGCACGGGCTTTCCTTCATCTCGCCCAAAGCCTGGACCAGGCACGCATGCAGCTTCCTGGTGGAGGGCACCTGCCCCCTTGGCATGGATGGAGACGGCGAGGGTCATCTCCGCCAGCTTCATTTTGCCCTCTCCAGGTCCAGGCCCCATCCTCGGGTGCTCCAGTTCCTCGGGACTCCTGCATCCAGCGGTCCTTTCCCACTGTCACTCTGGTGGCCCTACGGCAACCTCATGCTCAGCCCCCCTGCAGAAACCAGATGTGGTGGCAACAACGGGCACAGATGGCTCCAGCCGCATCCACGCCCGTGAGGCCTAATTCCCCATTTCTGAAATAGAGCCCCCTAACTCCACACCACCGGTCATGCTTCTGCGACTCGATGGACGGGCGTGGAATCACTACATGCCAACTAGAATATGTCAAGGACACAAATAACTCCAGCTGCAGGAGCGGAAGGTATAATCAGGTGGTGAAAAGCCCACAGCTTGCTCTCTGCCTGTCAGCGCCGTGTCAGGACAGGCGAGATGTGCACTCTTCCCCTCGATAACCGGAGGCTCTGTGTCAGCGGGGCCCACTGTTCATAATCGATTAAAAACAGATCATCAAATGTCCCTGTGTCTCTAGTGGGACAGAGGTGTTCCTCTTCAGAGTTTGGAGTGGTTTTCCTTTATCCGCCACAAAAACAGGCCTGTGATCGTCGGAAGAAGGCATAAGATGTGCTTAATAAACTCAAATGGCACAACCCCGAACCCCACTGGAGGAAGCTACGATTGCTGTGTTTAAAAGCGCCAGTTCGGCTGGAGGGCCACCTGCACGGGGGAGCAGGCGGACACGCGGTCAGCACCCGTGAGACACCAGACTGAGA
>NC_048220.1:139858357-139869318 GCF_002007445.2 Ailuropoda melanoleuca | reverse complement strand
CAAACTTTACATCGGAATCTGGGGATGTTCTGTATGGTGATTAACATAATATAATAAAATAAAAAAAAAAAGAAAAGCACCAGTTGCTAAGTTCGGTCATACTTAAAATACAATTAAGGGGGAAAACGTTTCTCGTCTGTGAGGATCTGTATAAAGGCCCCAGGCTGTGGAATGATGGATTAGTCTCTGAGTGACTTTGGGATGATGACGAGCCGCGGGGCTGAACGAAGCTGGCGTCGGAGACGGGATCATGAAAAGACTTCCACAGTCCCCGGGGAGGACACCTGCTTTGTGAAGGGTTTTGGCTCCGTTTGGATGAAGCATCACTTCCCAGAAAGAGCGACCCTTCACTCCTGAGACTCGCTATGGGCAGAGCAGAGCACGGAGGTGGAAGCCTCGGCATCGCAGCTGTGGGAGATTAGAGATTCCCCGCTGAGGGGCCCGTTCTCTGTGATAGATCGACACCAGCGTTTCCTGATCTCGGCATGACTGATATTTCTGCCGGCTAATTCTCTGTTATACGGAGGCTCTCCTAGGAATTGTAGAATGTTGAGCGGCAGCCGTAGCCTCTATCCACTGGATGCCAACGGCACCATGTCCCCCAGCTGTGACAACCAAAAACATCTCTCGACATTTCCAAATGTCTGCTGAGCGGCCAAATTGCCCCTGGATGTGAACCAGTGGTGTAGACAACAACACCGGCTCCTTCCAGCTACCAGTGCCAATGCTGGGGTCACAAAGCTAAAAGCAGGGGCCAGTCCAAAATTAGATCTTGAGAATTCAGAGGCAGATGAGGGAGGTCTGGGATACAAAACAAAGGCATAATTGTAGACAAGGAGAGCTGACCGCAAGTCGATCATCAGAGATACCACATGTCAGGGTAAGAGCTCAAGAGAGGTCAGTCTAGAAGACCAACCTGGGGGACCTGGAAGCATCCTTTGCACTGATGCAGCAGACATCATGTCCTTGGTCGCGAGACTGGGGAGTTCAAAGACCTTTAGAACATACTAATATGTTAAAGCAAAGCTTCTCAGCCCTTACAAATGAAATCGATTTTATCAGTTAGTCATTGCTTTGTAACGAGCTCCCAAAACTCAGTGCCTTAAACGATAAGCATTTAATTTCCCCTGAGTCCGCGGGTCAGGTAAGAGTTCTTCTGGGTCGGCCTGGGCTGGTGCTTGCATCTATGGCCAGCTGTGGGTTAGGGAGGCAGCTTGGAGGCTCTTAGCCAGACTTTCTCCTGTGCTGGGGTAAATATAATGGAATACGCAACTTGATACCTTTTGATCCTAACTGTTACAGGATGAAACATAAATTGCTATTATCGATTACTAAGGTACCATTCCGCAGGAATCCTAATGGTTAGATGCTGTCTGTCCTGTCACCCCAACTATTATTATGCTGTCAGAATGGCAATCAGTAGTCATTACTTGCCAACACTAATTTCCTTCTTTCAGCTAATAACCCTTATTTAAATGCTAGCTCCAAAATAAATGACCTTTTTATCAGAAGTAGCTGTACGTCAAAAAAATAAATTTTTATATACTCCCTATCATTGAAATTGTCCTTTTTAGTGTCACGTGGACCCTTAGTACACACAAATTAAAATGGCTTTACATTTTAAATTGACATTCACTCTCTGCCCTAAATAATAGTGCCCTGGTCGTAACACAAGTGTAACAATGGCAACTAAACCAACAAAACAACTAGCATTCATTGAGTGCCCATTGGGTACAAGGCACTCTTCTAGGGACTATGCATGGATAAGTCTTTTCAACTTACACAGACAAGGGAACCATTTTTCCAGACAGACGATCTAAAGTGTCAAAAGGGTAAGTGACTCACCCAAGGTCACTCAGCTACGGGCTGGGATTCAAACGCCAGCAGTGTGATCCCAAGCCTGTGTTTCTATCGGTGCCCTGTACTGCCTCTCCAGTGTTGAATACGCTATAGACAGTCAATGAAATTTTGATTTTTTTGACAATCATTATGAAGTTATGATTTCTTTTTTAAAGCAAAGTTAAATATAAGTGTAGCCATTTGGTTAAAAATACAAGATCTGTGATCACTTTGAATTTCAAAGGCTGCTGACTTGACTAACTAGACAGAATATTAATTCCTTTCATTTGCTTTATGTAGATATCACTGTAGGCACAACACAAATTATTTAGTGTAATAGAATCCAGTCTCTTGCTATAATATACCATAACTTTGTTTCTGCAACACTGCTCTAATTGACTCTGATCAAACATTTTTCAGTCATGTGGTGGTGTTACATTTGGATGTTTTAAGAAATCGAACTAGAAAGGGTCTAAGTCCAAGGGGAATAAAACCTGAAGTATAAGAAGGTACAGTTTCATCACTTGTTCTATACCAGCATTCAATTAAAATGTAAATTTATCCTTTAAGAGAAAGAGAATAAGTTGATCAACTGAAAATTAATGATGGAGAAGAAGATGTGCCATTGAGTCAGAAAAGCTGGGGGAGGGAGGAGGAACACAGTGCAGCAAATTAACCTTTGAGGGAAGGAAAGCATTTGTGTGATAAATGCATGTAAAATATAAAACACAGGTTAGACTTACCAAAGTAGTCATTTGAAAACCCATTTGCAAATAAATAAGGAAAAGGATTATGGGGGGAAAAAGTCAATAAAATTATGAACATCAAAGAATTGTTTCCTCACAGAGAAGAGATATTAAGAATCCTGAGGATGGTACATATCTTCTTACTAAAATAGAAAATATCATTTCTGTTTTTCAAATAAGCTCTTTCATCGCAGCTTAACACACATATGGAGACCTCACAAGGCCTCTGGGAACATTCCAATGAATTGTCAAAACGTAAAACATCCATGTACCTGTCACCTAGGTCAAGACATAGAACATCTCCAGCCCCAGAAGCCCTTTCAAGCCTCTTCCCAGTTACTACTCCCAACATCCCCCCCAATGTAACTTGTGGACTTTAAAACCACTGAGGTTTCCCTTGCTTTCATGCTTCATATAAACGGTGAATCTCCCAGTACAATATTCTCTTCTGTCTGGCTTCTTTCTTTTGACATTATATTTGTGAGATTTATCCATGTTGTTTCATGCTGCAGTATTTCACTGGTTTTCATGACTCCATGGAAGTCCATTTCATGAACTTTCTAAAATGTATCCATTCTACTATTGACGGACATTCGGATTGCTTCGAGTTTATAGGACCATTATGACGAATGCCACTGGGAACATTCTCACACACACCCCTGGGCGCACACACGCACGCTTGACTGTTGGGCATGAAACTGCCGGGGCATAAAATATATGTGTGCTCACTTGAATAGATACTGCCAAACTGTCTTCCAAGGTAATGGAACCAATTTACACTCTATCCGCAGGATTGGAGAGTCTCTGTCGTCTGTACCCAGCCATCGCTTTGACTTTCACTGAACAGTAACTTGATCACACCATCTACTAATAATCACATGCAGATATCAGTGACATTTATTCTTTACAGAATCTATCAGCCAATTGGTATGAAACTAGTTCATACTGTAACAACCTACACGACCATATTAGTGCAAAGTTGATGAATAGGAGTTTTCATTCCACTCTAAAGATCTCGAATGATTTTCAAACATGCCTCTTATTTTATTTCTCAGCAAATCCCCCTCAACCTTTCCCTGGTTCATCAGCACCCTGACCACAGAAGAATTCAAACCCTTTTTCTCCTCCTTTGTTACTGCATTCACTCCATTGACCTTTGATAGCTACATGATGGTTTGTCATCCCTTCCTCTTGTCCCATGAGACTCCCCCACCCCTTGCAAATCAAAAGTGGTGTTCCAACTATCTAGTCCACCTGACCATCTGTCCCTGATTTATTCATGTGTTCCAACCATAATCATTTCTGGAACCTTCACTGTGTGCGTGCCATCAAGCTAGTACTAGGGACAAAGAGTGAATAAACCTGTAGCTATCTGGAGGAGCTTACAGTCCAGCAGGGGAAAAGCTGAAAATGAACCAGTGCAATAAGTTATAACAGGTCCTACTAGAAGAATAGAATTATGTGTGGATGCAACACAGGCATAAAAAAGAAAGAGGTCAGTTTGCCTGAAAAGAAAAGACAACAGATGGAAGTTTGAGCAGAATCTTGAAAGCTAAGTATGAGTGCTCCAGGAAAGGGGTGAGAGGCCAAGAAACATGGCAAGGACCACGAGCGGAGGCTGAAGGGTGGAAATTGCCCTGGGCAGTGGGCCAGCCATAAGGAGATCGGCGCAGCTGGGGCTTTTAGACAGGAGCAGGACGGTCCAGAGAGCATCACAGGCCTGACCCATAAGAATGAGTCTCCCACTCTCCAGCCCCACCAGAACCTCCCTCTCACCCAGGCCACCCTTCCTGCTCCAGTGCCCCTGTCTCCCTTCCAGCCTTCCCAACTGAGTGGCCTCTCAGACGAGTTTCCGCAATGGCTGCCTGATTCTGAAACACCCCCTTTTCTCCCCTTGCTCTCCTTCTGCTGATAAAGGGTTAACCGTCACAACGAGTGAACCTCCAAAAAAAATGTGTCCAATCCTGCCTACATTTTCTCTGTTGAGTTGCTTTCCCAGAGCCCGAAAGAGTCTAGGTGCTCTGCTAATTCTAAAAGAAATAGGAAAAGGCTTCTACTATCCTAACCCTTCCACACTCTGCTGAATTCTTTTAGAAATTAATCAATCCACTGTATGTTCAACCTATTTAGGGTCTCGCGTGCTTTAGGAATCGGGATGCCTATTTTACTTCAATAGTTGGGAGATTTTGGTCACTTCTTTAGATAATCTTTCTGCCTCTTGCTCTTTCTTTTTCCTTCTGGGACTCCCGTGATGCATAGGTTGTAAAAATCCTGTAAGCTTTCTTTCTTTTTATTTTATTTTATTTTTTACTGAGGCACGCTGTAATCAAATTGTCAAAAGTTAAAGACAGAGAATTCTGAAAGCAGCAAGAAGATGATCGGTGACTTTCTCGGCAGAAACACTGCAGGCCAAGAGAGGGTTGGAGGATATTTTCAAAGTACTGAAAGGAAAAACATACGTCCACAAAGAATACTGTACCTGGGAAGACTCTACTTTAAAAATGAAGAGAACATCCTCTCCAGAGAAACAAAAACTAAGGGAGCGTGCCCACACTAGACCTGGTATACAAAAAACGATGAAGGAAGCTCTTCAGCTTGAATGAAAACAAGCAAAAAACAAGAGCAGGAACGCACAGGAAGGTATAAACCTCATCGGTAAGGGTGAATACGTGTAGACAAATACAGAATGATGTAACATCGCAGTGATGGTGGCATGTGAATTACTTTTAACCCTGATAAAAAGCCAAAAGATTAAAAAAAAAAAAAAAAGCAAGCAATCCATAATGCATGTACTGAGAGCCTTATGCACAAAACATGTAGATGGCTGGGGGAGCATTTCGTGGGGGTGGCCCTGGAGTTGTACACAGTGGTGAGAAAATAGCGCGTCACCCCCGCCCCCAAAATGGCCCCAGATCTCACTAGTCTACAGTCTGACCAGAAGAATGGACACGAATCAGAGTCCCAGAAATGAACGCCAAATTACCACCTGAATACATGCTATAAAGGAAACGTCCAGGGTGTTCATCGTAGAGACAACAGGGGGCGGGGGGGATGACCTCAAGGGGAGATAAGGAGCCTTTTCTGAAGAGGCAACACCTGACTTCCTCAAGGGAAGAGCTTCCATCTCCAACTACAGGGAGGTGAGGCAAGCTGAGGATGGGAGGGCACACTCAGGCTGAGGACAAAGAAAGCATAGATGGTGCCAAGATGGCAGAAGGAGGATGACACCTTGGAGGAGGTGAAAATAGGTGAGGGGGACGAAAACAAAGAGTGTTTGGGGAGCCTTTCTGGGAGGAAGATGGAGGAGCCAGGAAAAGCCACGCCGTGCGGGGGCCTGAAGGCCAGCTTGAGAATTTTAAACTTCATTGTGCACTTCCGGTAACACCTCAGTAGCTCCTGACGGACGCTGAGGAAGCAAGAGGTCTAACTAGAAATGGTCGATGGTGACGTCCATGGCAGTATGCAAGACAGGAAGAAGAGCGGGCTTGGGGGCGGTGCAGGAGTCCGCTTCAGACAAGTGGAGCATAATATTGGAGCTCTTCCAGCACAAACACCAAGACAGCTGTTTAACATAGGAGTCAGAGAAAAGTCAGAGCTAGAGATATAAATTTGTAAGACAACTCGATTTAAGGGGTAATGAAGCTGTGGGGACCCACAGACGAGATGCTCTAGAGACAGAATAGAAGGTAGGAAGAAAAAGGGACCCAAGATCCACCCTTCAGAAATCCCCCCCAACTTCACAGTCAAGTGGAGTTGGAAATGTCTGTGGAAACGGCAGTGGAAATAAAGACAGCAAGATTTAAAGAAGCTAGGAGAAGCTTCTCTTGCAAAAGACAACTCCATGGTGATGAAGGGCACAGAACTCTAAGCTCCTAGAATGCTTTCTCCCAACTCAAATGCTTTCTCACTACGTTTACCCATAACCTCATCCTCGCCTGTTCTAAGACTTAACTCTCAGTTCACCCCAAAACCTAGTCTGCCTGACCCCCCAACATCTAAGTACCTTATGTGTTCTCCCGGTTTAACCTGCTCTTAGCTATGATCTGGCCAGCAGCGTGTCCTCCTCCCCAGCCTCCAAACCCCATCACATGCAGCATTCCGCGTCGCCCTCCAAAAATTATGATATCACACCGTCTACCTACAAGCATAACTTGAGGGTCTGATCTATTCTCCTTAAAGTGACATAAAGAAGAAGTAGTTCAGAATCAGCGAGACAGGAGGTCTATAAAAACTACCACATTCCACATGTGAGCGTCCGTGTAAAAGAATCATTTTTAGTTGGCCTTGCTTTAGTGGGTCTTTTTTTTTCCTCTTTAACAATTCAAAGTTTAAATTACTGACCCGGTGAAATTGCCTGGCTCTGGTTTTAAAGGCCACTGTGACCTACTTACACCCACATATTAGCCTTAACAAAAGATTCTGAAAACAAGATAAAGCGGCCCCCGGGGTGAAGAAACGTGGAGGTAAAGCCGCAGGAAGTTGATCCCGGCCTCTTCCTTCTGCTGCCTCCAGAATCCTCAGTGTCATCTGGGTGCTCCTTGGGGTCCTATGACCCTCTCAAGGCTCCATGGAGCTATAATATTAAGTCCTGATTTGCCTTTTTTAAATCTCATTCTCTCACTAATCTGCAGTGGAGTTTTTATGCAATATCAAAGAAGAATATCTGTAATCATCTAGGAAAAAAAAGCATTAAATATTCTCTTTTATAGCTACATATGTATCTGGAAAACAATAAACAGGCGAGGCCGAATAGAGATGCATAGATGGGAATGTAGCTGTCTTCCATTAAAGAGATATGCAAAAAAAAAAAAAAAGTAAACAAAGGCCAATCTCTCACCAAATATTTTTTTGCTTGGGAGAACACTGTTACTTTTCATAGAATTATGTTATTCATATTTCCGTGTAGTAGTTTTATAGTTGTTGTCTTTAATAAATTATTAAATGTTTTTTAAGAATTGATTTCTAATATTCTAATATGATAAATTTTTCTAGAAATAACCCATATACACAAAGCTCTTCAGGGCCAGGGGCATATGAATACATTGGGTCCCACCTGTCAGCTTTGCTCTGGCCCAGCCTCTGCCAGGCCGTCCTAACCCACGGAGTGTACTTATCTCCATGCAGCTGATGTGCTTCCAGAATTCCAGAGGCCAACAGAGCAAAACGCCCCGGCCCACCGTGTGCCTGCCCCGACTCCTCAGCAGACAGACACACCCAGAGAACAGATATTAGACCACGGCTCACACCTCAACCAGCACTGAGCACACCCAGGCCAGTTGTACACCCCGTACCCCAAGTCCTCCCAGTGCCCCTGTCCCACATCCCCTCCCCCAGAACCCCATAGGCTTACCCCCACTATCTGCCAGTGAAAGGGGTAGAGCCTGACAATCTGACCCCGAAGTATCCCACCCCAAGCATCTCACCTCACCTCCTCCGGCTTCCCTGGGAACCCCACCCCAGTTCTGTACTGGTTGTTATATATTTGGAATATCCTCACCCCGCAACAATCCATGGGGTCCACACATGCCTCCTTCTCTATCCTCTCTCGATCCCTCTCCCCACAATCCCCTGACCCAGATATGGCAGATTTCAGGATTTTTCTTCCTCTCCTTCATCTTATCTTCCTACTCTGAGGCAGCCAGCCTTTGGCCCAGGTTTCAAGGCACAAGGGCCATCCTTATAGGCAGGCTGTGGAAGGAACTCTGATCCGGGTGCACCAGGCTCGGTCTCTGAAACGTTAAGTGAATTTGGAATGTACTGAGGACTCTAATGGATTCTTCCTCACACCTCAGAGAGCAAAGTTTCTCAAGCTTTGGAGAGCTCTTTCTCTGCAACAATTCCCAGACATGGCTGTGTTTTTCTTGTCATTCTCTTTTCCAATTACATCATCGATAAGTCAGCAGTTCTAAACTTTGCTACATACCAGAATCACTTGGGGAACTTCAGAAAATGCTGGTGCCCAGGATGAGCCCCATGACACATACGTGTCAACCTCAGAGAGAAACCCAGGTCCCAGCAGTGCTTCAAGCTCCCCAGAGATGCCAATATACAGGCGATTCCCCCACCCTTGGCACCCCATCATCCCATCTCTAAAATTTCCCAGAGAAAAACATCTTCTCTGCCCATTCTTTCCTTTGGAACCTACCCTCTGGCTGGCTGGGCCAGTGGAAGCTGGCTTTGGGCCAAGAGCAGAGCAAGAGTCTTATACTCAAGAAGACAGACCTTCTCCAGAAGTCTAAGGCCCATTTCTATTTCCTTATGTTTTCACTGATGAGGAGTAAACTGGTCACGGAGCCCTGAATTGATTTGTCTTGTGGTCAATCCCAGAAGTGTGCAAGGTAGACGTGACCACTGACTGTGCAATCATCAAGGCAGTGTTCCCCAAGTCAGAATCACCTAGCCAGCTTTTAGAAACTGCTAATGCTTGCACCTGTCCCTAGACCAAATACACCAGGCTTTCTGGAATGGGGTCTGGAGAGTAGTATTTTTAATGCCCCCGGATAATTCTTGTGTGCAGTGAGAATAAGAACCACTAAGCCTACTGTGTCAGGGCATCTTGGTAGGTCCTGCCTCCTGCCTTCCGCTCCAAATATGGTGATGCCTTGGTTGGCCTGGCTTTCCATTTCACGCTTTCCCCTGCCCATCATCTCATAGGTCACCTGAGCCACCTGCGCTTTTGTCTGAGTCTGTCAGTCTGTCCTGCCTCACCCCAAGCCCGTCTGAGGCCACATCTCCAAGCTCTGTAACTCAGATGAGTGTTGATCTTTAACTAGAAGCTACTAGGGGCGCCTGGGTGGCTCAGTTGGTTAAGCGGCTGCCTTCAACTCAGGTTGTGATCTTGGGGTCCTGGGATCAAGCCTAGCATCAGGTTCCCCACTCAGCGGGGAGTCTGCTTCTCCCTCTCTCTCAGCCCCTCCCCCTACTCATTATCTCTCTCTCAAATAAATAAAATCTTAAAACAAACAAACAACTATAAGGTTCTAGAGACCAAGGCTCATCCAGCCATGGTTTCCAATTGGATCTCTCAAAAGATCCACTTGAAAAACGGTCTTCATTTTAATTTAGTAGACACTTCTTATTGAACAAGTAACATAATAAGAAATCCAAATGGCATAAAAGTGTGTAACAATGATACCATCCACTTCCCACTCTGGTTCCCCAGCTGCTTCCCAGAAGGAAGGACTTCTAGACAAATGCATGTTCCTATTTGTACACCTGTGCCCTGAGGGACTTTTCTATTTTGTAAAAAGAGTATAGATTCCTAAGACCTTCTACTGCCTACGACTCTGGGAGGGAGAGAAGGAGGAGCCCATGAATCTGTCTCTTTAAAACCTGCTCAGGGGTCAAAGCTCAGATGGGTCTGAGAGCCCCTTCACGTGGGCTCCACCACTTAAGGTGCTTTAAAGTATAAAAAAAGTGACAAGACAGCTCTGAATAGCTGGAAGGAAGTGGGGATGGTCAGTATTAATATCTGCACTGGAGCAGGCATAACGGACTGAATCATGTCCCACGCCCCCAAATTCATACATTGAAGCTCTAATCCCCATAACCTCAGAATGTGACTATTTGGAGGTGAGGTCTTTAAAGAAGTAATTAAATTAAAATGAGGCCTATAGTAAGGGCCCTAATACAATCTGATTGGTGTCCTTATAAGAAGAGGAAACAGGATCACAAGAGAAGAGACGAAAGGGATCACACACAGGGGGAGGCCGTGGGAGGGCGCAAAGAGAAGGCAGCATCCGCAAACCCAGAGAGAACCTGGGAAGAGACCACAGCTCCCGACACCTCAGTCTTAGACTTCGAGCCTCCAGTATCTGGAAGGGATACATTCTGTTTAAGCCACGGAGTCTACGGCATTTGGTTACGGCAGTCCCAGCAGACTGGTACGTAAGCTAATTTAACTCCACTCTGGTCACATGGAGATTCGAAGGCTCGGAACAGAGTTGTGGGTGCGACAGACCCCTAAAATGACGTCATCGGTCTCCACGACAGCAGACCCCTCGTGGGTGAAGCCACTTCACAGCAGGTTCTTTGTGTGGTCGCTTAGTACATTTTTGGCCAAGCTACAAAGCAAAGCTGCCTCATGCTGATTTCCACCCCCAAAACAGGAGAACAGAGTTTGCAGGCTTGCTGCATGAGGTTCAACATTTTTCCAAAATTTAAAACATGATGCCAAAAAGGGGTCCACATAGACAGCTCCATAATAACGAAGGCCATAGAATGGTGGGGATGCTCCGTGATACGCAAAAGTACGGTTCAGACTGAGTAGTAGTTTACGGCCAACTGGCGTTCGCTCTGCACCTGTAGCCCAAAGCCCTTGGCTTCCTTACGCAGGCTTTGCTTCCACACGATCCAGGGGGCGGAGCGGGGCGGGGC
>NC_048220.1:139809497-139858044 GCF_002007445.2 Ailuropoda melanoleuca | reverse complement strand
CGGAGCGGGGCGGGCGGGGTGGGGCTAACTGCACAAGGGCTCCTGCTAACGGAGCTGGGACTGCAAGACCAGCGCCTTCTGGCGGAAAGCTAACTCCCAAGGAAGGGGTGCGTGATTTCCTCTCTGCTCTGAAAGTAGACCTGGCTTTGATCAATAAGCTATTACAAATATGATGCACAGTTGTGAGAGAAAATAACTTCTGTTTCAGAGGAAATGGCACAAGATGAAGGCACCGCCACAGCCTTTGAAAGGCAATACCCCCCTGCGGGGCTGGAGGGGCTGGGGTCCACGTGCACCGCGGCGGGTTAGTCAGGCACAGGGCAGCCTGGCTGCTTACTGGAATCGCACTGCCTTGAAAAGCCTGCAGAAGGCAAAGTTTTCTTTGGAATCAGGGCAACAGTCAACTTAGACTTTTTTTTTTCTTCCCAAAAAACTCTTGGAGTGAACAATAACTATTACAGATCTGTTCTCTTGCAAATCCAATATATGCAACATGTCCTTCCGGGCATTCTCTTAACAGGGCTGCCCCAACTCACCAGCCTTTTATTACACTGTCTGGAACGCTCCTAAAAATATTTCATCAGAGACAGTGAAATACTGCGTATGTGCCAGCTCATTTAAATTACAACTCTAGAGGCATCATTTGCTCCTAATAAAAAATGGAGAGTCCAGCAGGGGTTGAGGGAGCCACAGTCAGGGAACCAGAACCCCAGTGGGACTGCTACGAGGGTGTCTGCTACCTGGATCTCATGTCGCATATGCAGTGCGTCTTCGTTGGTAAAGATGGTGACCTCTGGAACCTCCACAGTGAATATCAGAATTAGGTTCTCTTTGGCAAATTTAAAGGTCTTCTAGATATGTGCACTGGTGAAAATACTTCAGAAATTTCCCCGCTGTTATACAGAATACATCAACCCAGAGCGGTCTCTTCTCAACCCCCCCCCCTTAGGAATGGGGGGAGGACTGGGTCCCTGGCATCCTGGGTGTAGCCACCAGAGTGGGGTCTCTCTGGTGGTCAGAGATGATTGCAAAGGTGAAGCCCTACCTCTGAGAAGCTGTTGTATCTTTCTCTAGTTATCCCAGAACACAGGGAACTGAGACTTCATGGATCTTACGGAATAGATTGGGCCTTGGGTCTCTTCCTAATAGGCATTCATCTAGCAAATATCCACACAGGATCAAGAAGCATCTAGTCTGAGACCCACATTCATTAGAACCTGGCCTTGAGGTTTTGAGAGAATAGCTAATCTTCAGCCACCTTTAACTTTTTGAAGCCTGCATCATCTACCCCCTTCTAAAAAACCTAATTGGCTTAGGTCAGTTTACAAAATATAACCATTATTCTTCTCCAAACCTGTTGGACCTTTCCAACCCCTTCGATGTTACTTGCCCTCCCTTCTCTAGCTACTGATCCAAATCTAGACTTCCCTTCAGCCCCCTCCTCCTACAGAAAGTCTTCCTCACCTGATATCTTACTTTACTCCCAGAAAAGAAATTATCCGGGACTCTTGTCAGCCTTCCGTGACCATTTTGGGCAATCTATTCTAGGTCTAAGCACTTCAAGCTGATTGTCTGAATACTTTGAAGGCAAGGAGCCTCATTTTCTACACCTGCTAATGATTTTGCATATATACTTAAACAACGAACCCAGTTCCATGAACACAGAAGTGTTTGCCAAATGCACCCACTGCTTCTGTGCTTACTGTGTGCATCCAACTTCAGGGCAAAGAAGGGAGACCACAGCTTGGCTCTGATCCCCAAGAAATGATCCAGAAAGAGGACGGACACAGGTTTCAAAAAGACCGGCCTCTCTCTCTCTCTCTCTCTCTCATTGAAGTATAGTTGAACACAATGCTACGTTAGTTTCAGGTATACAACACAGTGATTTGACAACTCTGTATGTTAGGCCATGCTCCCCATAAGTGTAGCTGCCATCTGTCACCACACAATGCTATTAGAATACTGTTGACCATATTCCTTATGCTGTACCTTTCATCCCTGTGACTGATTCACTCCACAACTAATAGGAAGCCTATATTTCCCACTCCCCTTCACCCATTTTGCCCATCACCCCCGTCCCCACCCCTTTGGCAACTGTCAGTCTTCCCCATATTTATGGGTCTGTTTCCACTTTTTCTTTGTTTGTTCATTTGTTTTACTTTTTAGATTTCGCATATGAGTGAAATCTTATGGTATTTGTCTTTCTCTGAAAACACAGATCTCTTAGTGAGCCTTTGCATTTATTCATTTTACAGTGAAAACATCTGCATTATTGAATTTCTGGAACACCAGAAAAGGTGACTACTTCCCCAGAAGGCTAAGGATGGTCTCAATGTTTCCTTCAGCTAATTCTTCAAAGGGAACTAATGTGGTGTTTTCTAAAGATTTGCATTTGGTGGGTTCAAGTTAATAATCCACCACCGTATATGTAACTTTAGGCAAATTATCTTATTTCTTTGAGCCTCCAGGAACTCATATATAAAATGGAAATACTGTTTATCCAAAAGGGTCATTGTGAGGAATGAATAGTAAAGTGCTCCGTATATTCTGGAATGCTATATGAGTGTAAGCCTTTGTTATTTGTAAGTACTCACTTCTTTTGACACCAAGATAGTCTCAAAAATACTCCTTTCAGTCAGGAAGGTTCATTGAACTTTCCCGAATAAACTATTACGACCTTTAAATAAAAAGAAAAAGACTTGGATTTCTAAAAATCCCTTCTTGAGTTAAAAACGCCACATTGCAGAAAGACTTTTGTTTATTAAAATAGATGGTGAATACAGAATTTCTCACAGACTTGCTACCTTACATCTGAGGCTTTTTCACTCTTTTCAGAGGAGGGATAGAGGTAGTCAATTAGAAGCAATACATGGTTTCTTTCCGTTGGCAGTCTGGGTAATTCTGGGAGTGCGAAGTTCTAAAGCAAGAATGTCGACCTTTGGTGATGTACTGTGTGGTGACTAATATAACAAAATGAAAATTATATATATATAAAAAAAAGAATGTCAACCTCAGCCACCTTCAAGTAGAGTGCCTGTTCTTATTTTATCTGCTAGGACACAAACTGCATTTCTATCCCTGGAACTCGGAGAGGAGTTTGCAGGTTGTGACTGCAATAACTTTCTGGGAATGACAAAGTGGGCACGTATTATAACTGTGCCTACAGACAAGTTTTCTGAGCGCATACATTCCCATTCTTAGGAGGGTTCGTTTTTTACTGAATTAACATTAGAAAGAAGTTATTTGACTTTATTAAGCATGTTTCTTCCACTTTAGTAGACCAAGCAGCTCAAAATCTGCCAGGGAGATGATGAAAGCAAGGAAACAATTTATCTGAAGGGAAAGAAGGATAAAATCGCTAGGAGCCTGCAGATTAAAGAACCCATTTTCTATTTTAGATTGACATATAAACACAACAGTCGGAGACAAAACACGAGCGAAGGACATATCTTCAATGGACTGCTTCAAATTTTAACTTTAACTAATTCTCTGAATTTCATAACAATGTATTTTCTAATTACACAGGGACCTGCTTCAGAATTCCAAGTAGGACTATCACCATTCAGTCGTCCTTGTGTTTCCAATGACTAAGTTTTGATCAATACATATCTCATCTTAGGTTAATTACATAGGCTAATTTTCCTGGCCTAACAATCATTCATAACAATCTGATTTTTTTAAAGATTTATTTATTTATTTGAGAGAGACAGAGAGCACAAGCAGAAGGGGCAGAGGGAGAGGGAGAGAGAATCTCAAGCAGAGTCCATGCTGAGCATGGAGCACTTTGCGGGGCTGGATCTCACGACACTGAGATCAGGACCTGAGCCGAAACCAAGAGTCCGAAGCTTCACCAGCTGGATCACCCAGATACCACTGATTTTTTTTAACTCTAAAATAACCACATATGAAAAATATACATCCTCAACTTAACTGTATCTATATTAGTCTTCTCCAGAAGAAGAGAATCAGTAGGCTATATAAAGATGTAGAAAAGGAGACTATTTAGGATTTAACTCACTTGATTCTGGAGGCTGAGAAATCCCACAACCCACCATGTGCAACTAGAGACCTAGGAAAGCCCATGGAGTCTGAAGGCTTGAGAACCAGGAGCCCCAGGGTCAGAGGGTGGGAGACGGTGGACGTCTCAGCTGAAGAAGAGAGACACAGAATTCACCTTTCCTCTACCTTTTCCTTTTCTTTGGGCCCCTGAAGGATTGGGTGATGCCCACCTGCACTGGTGAGGGGGATCTTCCCTCTGTTTACTGATTTAAATGCTAATCTCTTCCAGAAACAACTTCACAGACACACCCAGAAATCATGTTTTACCAACTATCTGGGCATCCCTTAGCCCAGTCAAGTTGACACGTAAAATTAACCACTGCAATATCCCTTATTACCAATGGGAAAATGTGAGTGTGGACTTCTGAGTAAGACATTCACAGCGGAACCTGAATTTCAAAGCACCTTTCATTCTGTGGCATAGTAACCTAATCTTATCCTCAAGTCTTGGCTCTGGGAGAAGAGGGAATTCTTTAAGTGAGAGAAGCAAGGTGGAAACTGTATGTGTGTGTGGTTTTGACAACCTTCCTCAACTCAAGCTTCACACTTGCTGGATGCTGATGGCCTCTGAAGACTAGAAATAGCAAAGGGGCCCCTTCCACATGGCCTTGCCACCACCAAATGGCATGTCACCATGAAAGCAGGTTTCAAACACTATTCTGCCACACACGTGGATGTTTCTTGGAAAGCAGGCACGAAATGCTGATCCTAGAAGCTCAGCCACCGAGGCACTCCTTGAGTACCCTGTGTGATCTGGACACAGAATTCTCCATTAAAAGACAGGAAACAACATGCAGCAGAGCCCCAGACCAAGGGCAACACTCCAAAGGCACACACGTACCCTGCCAGCCCCTCCAAGTCCCTGCGCCCCTGTTCGTGGAAGGGCAGAGGGGACTGGGCCAAGTTTAGCCAAAGAACACATTCCAGTTATTGGGGAACTACTTATTTCCCTCAAAGTCATCTCCAAAAACCCTTCCCTGATTAACAAACGTCCGGTGCAGAGATTCGCAGGTGAAATTGGGTGAAGATCTGGGGCAGAGGGAGCCTAACTGTGAACACCTATGTACCATCTTTAGATGGTTGGAGGACACGGTCCTCTTTGGGACACTGACAATGCTAACTAGCCACCCCTATGATCAAGAGTGAAACTAACTAGCCCCACACATAAATATTTCACACCGGTTGTGCTGAAGTATTTTAAAGGAAAATTATAGGATATATGACTTAATGGAAGCATTCAGAGGGACAGGTGTGACCATTCGGCTAATTCCTCTATTCCAGTCCCTTTCACGTGGCTGTGAACTAGAGCACCAGGGGGGACTTTTTTTCCTTCTCCCAGTTTAAACACAAAACAGTAAAATAGCTAGAGATGAAAATTTTAAATAAGCAGCCACCTCACAAAAGATAAAAAGGGGGGGGTCTGAAGTAAGTAATTATGAAAACAATGTGCATTATAAGTGCTTTTCTCTGATCGATGTTCCAGAAAAGATTCACCTGATTGCCTTATAACTGTATGGGGCTTCTACGCAAGCAAAGTCAAAGCTGAGATGTGTCCCCCGGAAGGAGCCCAGGTGGTCAGGACATCATTGGAAGCTGGTCCCCAGCCCGGAGTCCAATTCCAAAAGGGTCAGTGGATTTCACTCTGCTTCCGTATCAAACAAAGCACCACGTCCAAGAAAACACAGCCCGCCCCCAGCAGAGTCCAGGTGATTTACATAGGATGAAGGGTATGTTTCATTGCATATAAGTTATCACTCGATATTTTAAGATACACTTGCTCAAAGGGTTTTAACTTGTGTCAGGAAGAACAATGCTGGCTGTATTTAGCCTCAACGAAACATTTATCAGGGACAGACCCTGTTTGAGGAACATGTGTGTTTAGAACTCAGTCTCCCCCTCACCCCGGCCCACCCCAGAGGACATGAAACTTTGACTCAGATTCACAGCTTCTCTGCTCTGTACCATTTACTCATTCATCAGATACTGACCGAGAGGACTAGGAAGAAGGGCAGGACAGGGGTGCGGGTCTCAAGGAGTTTGATTCTGAATTTGATTTTAACATCAGAACAAATGGCTGCGGAAGGTGGTGAATGACTCTGTACAAATGAATGTCACGGTCCAGAAGTGACGTGGGAGCTGAAAGCAGAGACTATAAGGAAAGCACCTCTTTCTCTGTCCTCTCATGCAACCGCCATACTTCACGTCTGACGGCAGGTGTGCGAGTTTTCCACACACCAAGCAACCCTCCAACAACAGCGGGGAAGACTCCACAGGTTAAGGGCTCAGTCCTACGAGACTGTCCCCACTTCAGACGTGAATGGTACATAAACGGTCCCCAGATTTTCCACAATCTCAGTCCAACTTGGCTACAAATCAGAGATTCTCATGTCCCCTCCATGAATTTGATCATTTGCTAGAACGGCTCACGAAACTCAGGGAAACACTTTCATTTACTGCTTTGTTACATAATGAAAGATATAATAAAGGATAGAGATGAACAGCCATATGAAGATGTACATAGGTCCGGGGGAGTCCTGAACGCAGGAGTTTCTGTCCCCATTGAGTTGGGGTTTACTATCCCTCCGGTATGTGTATGTGTTCACCAGCCTGGAAGCTTCCCAACCCCATACTATTGGGATTTTTGCAGAGGCTCTATCCTGTCAGCATGATTGATTATTAACTCTATTTCCAGTGCCTCTCCCCTCGTAGACAATGGACAGAGGCACTAAAAGTTCCAAGCTTCTAATCATGGCTTGGTCTCTCTGGTGACCAGCCCCCATCCAGGAGCCCATCAAGAGTCAACTCATTAGAACAAAAGACATTCCATCACCCAGGGAATTCCAAGGGTTTTAGAAGCTCGGTGTCAAAGCTCTTATCACTCAGGAAATTGTAAGGTCTTAGGAGCTCTGTGCCAGGAACCAGGGTCAGAGACTAAATATTAGAATAAAAGATTCTCCTAGCACCTCTACTTACAAGAGTTTTAAGAGCACTGTGGCAAGAGCCAGAAGTAGAGACCAGTATGTGTATATCTTATTATGTCACGAACACACTGGGGATTGAAATGGTCCAGGAGTCCAAGATGGTGGAGGAGTAGGAGACCTTACTTTTGTCTGGTCCCAGGAATAGCTAGATAGCTATTAATTTATTCTGAACACCTGCAAACTCAACCAGAGATCTAAGAAAAGAATAGCTACAACTCTACAAATAGAAAAGCGACCACTTTCTGCAAGGCAGGAGGTGCACAGAAGTGAACCCGAGGTGGTATATGGGAAGATAAACGACAGGTGGAGGGAGCCTCCATCAACTGGCTCCCAGAAAGCAAGATATAGCAGCAGAGCACAAAATCAGGACTTTTAGAAGTCTGCTCTAGTGAGGGACATCTCTGCCTGAAAGGCGGTCAGGTGGTGAAGTGGGGCAGAATCCTAGAGGGGACAGTGTGGTCTCAGGATCCCCCGAGGTCACAGAAAGACTGGGGGTGCCTGAGTGCAGCAGAGTTCCCAGGCATCAAAGCAGGGAAGCTGGCTGCAATCAGTGAGCCCCAGAGTGGGCTCACAGCTAGGAGTTGTCATATTCCCCAAACTGCAGCATGGTGGGGCAACTGCTCTCCAAGCAGGGGCCTAATATGAAGCAGAATGGGTGAGACCCCCCCTTCCTCCCCTGGGAGGAGCAGCATGGGAGTGTGCCACAAGGGTCTGCAGGGTTTGGAGTCTTGAAATGGGGTCATGTGCCTGAGGTAGAAACGTCAGTCACAGGCCAGGTGAGCATGGAGTGCAGATGGAGTCCACGGAGACAGGAGTGATTGACTGCTTTTCCCTGAGGGCACACGGAGGAGTGGGGCTCTGAGCTCTTGGCTCTGGGGCTGGAGATTGGGAGGCCACCATTTTCATTCTCATCCTCTGAAGCTGCACAGATAGCCTTTACGGAACAAAAGCCACAGAGAGCAAACCAGAGCAGGTTACTTAACCCGGCCCCTGACAAGGACAGCGCAATTCTGCACCAGGGCAAAAACACCTGAGAATCAGCGCAACCACCCCCCCCCCGCCCTCTCCCCCAGAAGATCAGCAAGAACATCTGGCCAACACTAAGTTTACCAATCACACAGAACTGCAAAACTCCAGTGCTTAGGGGAAAACAGTACATAGAATTCATGGGTTTTCCCCACAATTCTTTAATCTCCCAGTTTTAATTTTTTTCTCTTTCCTTTGTCAACCAATTTCTTATTTTATCAACTCTTTTTTTAAGTCTTTTTTAATTTTCATGTTTACAGTTACATTCTATCCTTGCATTGTATTTAATTCTTTTTTTGTATATACATAAGTCTTTCCTTGTTTACATTTTGGGATGCGGTTTCTTCTAACAAACAGACCAAAATACACCCAGTATCTAGTGTATTGCTCTGTTCTCTTCACCTGTCTGATCATATTCTCTTTTTTTTTCTTAATTTTTTTTGTTAAAGTCTTTTTTAATTTTCATCTTTACAGTTACATTCTATCCTTTCAATATACTTAATTTTATCTTTATATATATATATTTTTTTCTTTCCTTACAATTTTGGGATGCAGTTTCTTCTAACAAACAGACCGAAATACATGCAACATATAGTGTATTCCTCTGTTCTGTTCACCTGTTTATATTCCTTCTTTTCTGTTTCTTTTTTGTTGTTGTTTTTTGTCTTTTAATTTTCATTTTTACAGTTATATTCTATCCTTTCATTGTATTTAATTTTATTTTTGTGCCTATATAAGTTTTTCTTTCTTTGCAATTTTGGGATATAGTTTTCTAACAAACAGACCAAAATGCACACAGGATCCAGTGTATTGCTCTCTTCTGTTCATCTGTCTGATTATATTCTTTTTTTTTTTAATTTTTTTTTCAGTCTCTTCTGATCTGTTTAGTGTATATTTCTCTGGGGTCGTTGTTGCCATTTTAGTATTTTGTTCTCTCATTCATCTATCTCCTCTGGACAGAATGACAAGATGGAAAAACTCACCTCAAAAAAGAGAACAAGAGGCAGTACTTACTGCCAGGGACCTAATCAGTATGGATAGATGTAGGAACTCGACTTCAGAATAATTATTCTAAAGACACTAGCTGGGCTTGAAAAGAGCATAGAAGACACTAGAGAATCCCTTCTGGAGAAATAAAAGAACTAAAATCTAATCAAGTTGAAATAAAAAAGGCTATTAATGAGATGCAATAAAAATGGAGGCTCTAACTGCTAGGATACATGAGGCAGAAGACAGAATGAGTGATACAGAACACCAAACAATGGAGTTATTCTCCAAGAAGCTGAGAAAAAAGAGAGATAAACGACTACTGGATCACAAGGGGAGAATTTGAGAGCTAAGTGATACCATAAAGGGAAACAATATTAGAATCATTGGGATCCCAGAAGAAGAGGAAAAGGGGGGGGGGCAGAAGGTATATTGGAGCAAATTATAGTGGAGAAGTCCCTAATCTGGGGAAGGAAACAGGCGTTCAAGTCCAGGAGGCACAGAGAACCCCCCTCAAAATCAATAAAAATAGTTTGACATATAATAGTGAAATTTGCAAGCCTCAGAGACAAAGAGAAAATTCTGAAAGCAGCTCAGGACAAGAGGTCCATTACCTACAAGGGTAGAAACATTAGACTGGCAGCAAACCTATCCACAGAGAAGTGGCAGGCCAGAAAGGACTGACATGATATATTCAGGGTGCTGAATGAGAAAAATACGCAGCCAAGAATACTTTGTCCAGCAAGGATGTCATTCAAAATAGAAGGAGAAATAAGAAGCTTCCAGGACAAACTGAAACTAAAAGAATTTGTGATCACTAAACCAGCCCTGCAAGAAATATTAAAGGGAATTCTTTAAGCAAAGAGAGGGCCCAAAAGTAACATAGACCAGAAAGGAACAGAGACAATATATAGAAACAGTGACATTATAGGTAATACAATGGCACTAAATTCATATCTTTCAATAGTTACTCTGAATGTAAATGGGCTAAATGCCCTAATTAAAAGACACAGAGTATCAGATTGGATAAAAAAGCAAGACCCATCAATTGGCTTGTCTGCAAGAGACTCATTTTAGACCCAAAGACACCTCCACATTGAAAGTGAGGAGGTGGAGAACTACGTATCACACTAATGGACATCAAAAGAAAGCTGAGGTAGCAATCCTTATATCAGACAAACTGGATTTTATTTTTTATTATGTTAGTCACCATACAGTGCACCCCTAGTTTTTTATGTAAAGTTCCATGATTCATTATTTGTGTATAACAACCAGTGCACCAAGAAACAAATAAACAAATCAAAAAATGGGCAGAAGGTATGAAGACGCTTTTCCAATGAAGACATATAAATGGCTAACAGACACATGAAAAAATGTTCAAAATCATTAGCCATCAGGGAAATTCAAATCAAAACCACATTGAGATACTGCTTTATGCCAGTTAGAACGGCAAAAATGGACAAGGCAGGAAACAACAAATGTTGGAGAGGATGTGGAGAAAGGGGATCCCTCCTACATTGTTGGTGGGAATGCAAGTTGGCACAGCCACTTTGGAAAACACTGTGGAGGTCCCTTAAAAAGTTAAAAATTGAGCTACCCTATGATCCAGCAAAGACAAATTGGATTTTAAACCAAAGACTGTAATAAAAGATGACAAAGGACATTATATCAATTAAAGGGTCTATCCAATAAGAAAGTCTATCAATTGTAAATATTTATGCCCCTAACATGGGAGCAGCCAATTATATAAACCAATTAATAATAAAATTAAAGAAACACATCAATAATAATACAATAATAGTAGGGGACTTTAACACCCTACTCATTGCAATGGACAGATCATTTAAGCAGAAGATCAACAAAGAAACAAGGGCTTTAAATGACACACTGGACTAGATGGACTTCACAGATACATTCAGAACATCCCATCCTAAAGCAACAAAATACACATTCTTCTCAAGTGCACATGGAATATTCTCCAGATAGATCACATACTAGGTTACAAATCAGGTCTCAGCCAGTACCAGAAGACTGGGATCATTCCCAGGGTGCCTGGGTGGCTCAGTCTGTTAAACATCTGCTTTCAGCTCAGGTCATGATCCCTGGGTCCTGGGAGCAAGCCCTGCATGGGCTCCCTGCTCTGTGGGGAGTCTGCTTCTCCCTCACCCTCTGCCACTCCCTCTACTCATGCACTCTCCCCCCCCCTTTCTCTAATAAATAAATAAAATCTTTTAAAAAGTTGGGATCATTTCCTGCATATTTTCAGATCACAATGCTTTGAAACTTCAACTAAGTCATAAGAAGAAATTTTGAAAGAACTCTAATACTTGGAGGCTAAAGAACATCTTACTAAAGAATGAATGGGTCAACCAGGAAATTAAAGAAGAATTTTAAAAGTTCATGGAAATAAATGAAAATGAAAACACAAGTATTTAAAACCTTTTGGATGCAGCAAGGGCAGTCATAAGAGGGAAGTACATAGCAATATAAGCCTTTCTTAAAAAACAAGAAAGGCCTCATATACAAAACTTAACCTTCCACCTAAAGGAGCTGGAGAAAGAACAGCAAATAAAGCCTAAACCCAGCAAGAGAAGAAAATTAGTAAAGATTAGAGCAGAAATCAATGAAATAGAAAGCAAATGAACAGCAGAACAGATGAACGAAACCAGAAACTGGTTCTTTGAAAGAAGTAATAAAATTGATAACTCCCTGGCAAGACTTATCAAAAAAAAAAAAAAAAGAGAGAGAGAGAGCAAGAGAAAGTCAAATAAATAAAATCATGAATGAAAGAGAAGAGATCACAACTAACACCAAAGAAATACAAACAATTATAAGAACATATTATGAGCAACTATATGCCAACAAATTAGGCAATCTGGGAGAAATGGATGCATTCCTAGAGGCATATAAACTACCAAAACTGAAACAGGAAGAAACAGAAAAGCTGAACAACCCATAAACATCAAGGAAATTGAAGCAGTAATCAAAAATCTCCCAATAAACAAGAGTCCAGGGCTGGATGGCTTCCCAAGGGAATTCTACCAAACATTTAAAAAAGAATTAATACCTATTCTTCTGAAGCTGTTTCAAAAAAATAGAAATGGAAGGAAAACTTCCAAATTCTTTTTATGAGGACAGCATTACCTTGATCCCAAAACCAGACAAAGACCCCACCATAAAGGAGAATTAAAGACCAATATCCCTGATGAACACAGACACAAAAATTCTCACCAAGAAACTAGCCAATAGGATCCAGTACATTAAAAGGATTATTGACCATGACCCAGTGGGATTTATTCTTGGGCTGCAAGGGTGGTTCAACATCCACAAATCAATAATGTGATACACTACACTAATAAAAGAAAGGACAAGAACCATATGAGCCTCTCAATAGATCCAGAAAAAGCTTTTGACAAAGTACAGCATCTTTTCTTGATTAAAACTCTTCACAGTGTAGAGACAGAGGGAACATACCTCAATATCATAAAAGCCACATACGAAAAGCCCACAGCAAATATCTTACTCAATGGGGAAAAACTGAGAGCTTTTCTTCTAAGGTCAGGAACACAGCAGGGATGTCCACTATTACTACTGTTGTTCAACAGAGTGCTGGAAGTCCTAGCCTCAGCAATCAGACAACAAAAAGCAATCAAAGGCATCTGAATCAGCAAAGAAGTCAAACTCCCCGTCTTCACAGATGACATGATACTCTATTTGGAAAACCCAAAGACTCCACCTCAAAATTATTAGAACTCCTACAGGAATTCAGCAAAGTGGCAGGATATAAAATCAATGAACAGAAATCTGTTTCATTTCTATACACTAACAATGAGACAGAAGAAAGAGAAATTAAGGAGTCGATCCCATTTACAATTTCACCCAAAACCATAAGATACTGAGGAATAAACCTAACAAAAGAGGCAAAGGATCTGTACTCAGAAAACTATAGAACACTCAGGAAAGAAATTGAGGAAGGCACGAAGAAATGGAAAAATGTTCCATGCTCATGGATTGGAAGAACAAATAGTGTTAAAATATCTATGCTACCTAGAATAATTACACATTCACTGAAATCCCTATCAAAACACTATCAACTTTTTTCACAGAGCTGGAACAAACGATCCTAAAATTTGTATGGAACCATAAAAGACCCTGAATAGCCAAAAAAGTGTTGAAAAAGAAAACCAAAACTGATGGCATCATAATTCTGGATTTCAAGCTCTATTACAAAGCTGCAATCATCAAGACAGTACAGCACTGGCACAAAAACAGACACATAGATCAACGAACAGAATAGAGAACCCAGAAATGGACCCTCAACTCTATGGTCAACTAATCTTTGACAAAGCAGAAAAGAATGTCCAATGGAAAAAAGACAGTCTCTTCAACAAATGGTGCTGGGAAAGTTGGACAGCCACATGTGGAAAAATGAAACTGGACCATTTCCTTACACCATACGCAAAAATAGACTCCAAATGGATGAAAGACCTAAATGTGAGACAGGAATCCATCAAAATCCTAGAGGAGAACACAGGCAACAACCACTGTGACCTCAGCCACAGCAACTTCTTGCTGGACATGTCTTCAAAAGGCAAAGGAAACAAAGGCAAAATGAACTATTGGGACTTCATCAAGATAAAAAGCTTTTGCACAGCAAAGGAAACAGTCGACAAAAACCAAAAGAGAACCAACAAAATGGGAGATGATATTTACAAATGTCTTATCAGATAAAAGGCTAGTGTTCAAAATCTATAAAGAACTTATCAAATTCAACACCCAAAGAACAAATAATCCAATCAAGAAATGGGCAGAAGACATGAACAGATATTTCTCCAAAGAAGACATACAAGTGACCAACAGACACATGAAAAAGTGCTCAACATCACTTGGCATCAGGGAAATACAAATCAAAAACACAATGAGATACCACCTCACACCAGTCAGAATGGCTAAAATTAACAAGTCAGGAGATGACAGGTATTGTCAAGGATGCAGAGAAAGGGGAACCCTCTGACACTGTTGGTGGGAATGCAAGCTGGTGCAGTCACTCTGGAAAACAGTATGGAGGTTCCTCAAAAAGTTGAAAATAGAGCTACCCTATGACCCAGCAATTGCATTACTAGGGATTTACCACAAATATAAAAATGTAGTGATCCAAAGGGGCACCTGCACCCCAATGTTTATATCAGCAATGTCCGTAATAGTCAAACTATGGAAAGAGCTCAGATGTCCATTGACAGGTGAATGGATAAAGAAGATGTGGTATATATATACAATGGAATACTACTCAGCCACCAAAAAAATGAAATCTTGCCATTTGCAATGATGTGGATGGAATGAGAGGGTATTATACTAAGCAAAATAAGTCAATCAGAGAAAGACAATTATCATGATTTCACTCATATGTGGAATTTAAGAAAGAAAACAGAGGATAATAGGGGAAGAGAGGGAAAAATAAAACAAGACAAAATCAGAGAGGGAGACAAACCATAAGAGACTCTTAATCATAGGAAACAAACTGAGGATTGCTGGAGGGGAGGGGGGTAGGGAGATGGGGTACCTGGGTGATGGACATTAAAGATGGCACATGATGTAATGAGTACTGGATATTATATAACACTAACAAATCACTGCACTCTAGATCTGAAACTAACAATACGTTATATGTTAATTAATTGAAGTTTTAAAAATAATAATAAAAATAGCACTTAGTGTAAAAAGAAAAAAATAAAGAAAAAAAGAAATGGTCCAAAAAATTGCTTCTTAGAGAAGCTGGCAGGACTTCAAGCTGGCACAGAGTTTGTTTAGGCAGAGAGGAGAGTATCCACCTGAATAAAGAGAGGGCACAAGTAAAGACACGGACACAGAAAAGGACATTTGCTCATATGGAAAGCAATATGGCCAGAGGTGAAAGTAGGTGCCAGGAAATAGTGAGAAAAAAACTATCAACAATCTCTAGTCTGAACACAGAAGATCTGGAATATTGGGTGGAGTTTATACTTGGTCATGTATGTAATGGGGGCCACTGAAAACTTTTTAAAAGGCGAATTTATTTTAGCGAATAAATTTTCCTGTGGTAAGAATGAATTGGACGGGAGAAAGCAGGGCAATCGTGGGAAAACAATTTCAATTATGCAAGCAAGAAGTGATGTGGGTATAGACCACAGTGAGGCAGCGAGACGGGAAATCCAATTGTTCTAGTCATTTTCTGAAGAGTAAAAGAAAAGTACAACTAGCCTAGAAAAATAGCTTTGGCGGGTGTCTCATATAATAGATTGTCCTTCACTTATTTCACCCATTTTTTTTTTTTTGCTTTAACTGACCACCGAATAATTGCACTGGCACCAACCTATTTATCATCCTCCCAAGTCCAACCTAGCAGACGTGAATTGAAAGAAAGGATTTCAGAACTGGTGGACTCACTGGACTGCAAGATTTCATTCCTGCTAATCTTCCATTGCTATTTGGCATTACCACTGTCTCCCAGAGATCACCAGCAATGTATGCCAAGACATCACAGCTGACACCTGGGGTACCCCCAACATAGTTGAATAGCTCTTACATTGGATACCATGTTCTACTCTTTAGACTTACCAAGGATCTGTAAGGTTGTAAGGTCTCTATTATGAATTTCTTTTTTAAAAAATATTTTATTATTTATTTGTCAGAGAGAGAGAGCACAAGCAGGGGGAGTGGCAGGCAGAGGGAGAAGCAGGCTCCCCACTGAGCAAGGAGCCTGATGCGGGACTCAATCCCAGGACCCCAGGATTGTGACCTGAGCCCAGGGCAGATGCTTAACCAACTGAGCCACCCAGGTGTCCCTCTATTATGAACTTCTTCATCATAAGTTTATTATGTAGCTGGATGCTACCTAGGCATATATGAGCTAAGTGTAGCAACTGCTGTCCTAGGGGTAGGTACTGGACATGTTACTGCCTAACATGTTACTGCTTGGCTCGCCAGAAACAAATATTATCTTTTTTTAATAAAATTGTAACTTCTGGTTTCTAATCCAACATGTAAGGAGCTTGTAAGTCACCACGCCATTCCAACAACAACCAAAGGCTGAACAAAAAAATCAACCACATTCAGAACCATTAGACACACCGTAACAACTTTACAAGAGTGGAGATTACACAGTGCCTTCTCCTAAACCACAATGGAATTAAACTAGAAGTCACTAATAAATAGTTGGAAAAATCTTAAAACACTTGGAGATGAAACAACACACTTCTAAATAGCACATGGGTTAAAGAAGACATGGCAAGAGAAATTTTAAAATATTTTGAAAATTAAAATACAACTTATCAAAATCTGTGGGATTTAGTGAAAGCAATCCTTAGAGGGAAATTTGTAGCATTGAAGGTATATATTCAAAAAGAAGAGACCTAAAATTGATCATCTAAGCTTTCACCTTAGGAAAGCAAAAAAAAAAAAAAAAAAAAAAAAAAAAAAAAAAAAAAAACCAAAAAAAAAAAAAAAAAAAAAAAAAAAAAGAGCAAAGTAAATCCAAGCAAGCAAAAGAAAAGAAATAATAAAAATTAGAGCAGAAATCAATAAAATTGAAAACAGCAAATCAATATAGGTAATGAAACCAAAAGCTAGTTCTTTGAAAAGATGCAAAAAAATCAGTAATTCTCTAGCCAGGCTAACTAAGAAAAAATAGAGAAGACACAAATTACTAACATCAGAAATGGAAGAGGAAACATTACTACAGATCACATGGACATTAAAAGGATAACAAAGGGATACTATGAAGAACTGTGCCCACAAATTTGATAACCTATATGAAATGGACCAATTTCTTGAAAGACACAATCTGCCAAAACTCACCCAAGGAAAAACTGATAATCTGAAAAGACCTGTATCTATTAAAGAAATTGAATCAATAAGTAAATAACCTTTGAAACAGAAAGCACCAGGCTCAGATAGGTTCACTGGTGAGTTCTACCCATTTAGGAAAGAAATTGTACTAATTCTCATCAATCTCTTTCAGAACATAGAAAAAGATAGAAGCCTCTTAACTCATTCTATGAAGGCAGCATTACCTGATAACAAAACTGACAAAGATATAACAAAAAAAGAAAGAAAGAAAGAAAGAAAGAAAGAAAGAAAGAAAGAAAGAAAGCAAGCAAGCCAGGGGCGCCTGGGTGGCACAGCGGTTAAGCGTCTGCCTTCGGCTCAGGGCGTGATCCCGGCGTTATGGGATCGAGCCCCACATCAGGCTCTTCCGCTATGAGCCTGCTTCTTCCTCTCCCACTCCCCCTGCTTGTGTTCCCTCTCTCGCTGGCTGTCTCTATCTCTGTCGAATAAATAAAAATAAAATCTTTAAAAAAAAAAAAAAAGAAAGAAAGAAAGCCAAATACTGTATCTCTCATGAACATGGAGGCAAAAATTCTCAACAAATTATGAGCAAATCAGGGGCGCCTGGGTGGCACAGCGGTTAAGCGTCTGCCTTTGGCTCAGGGCATGATCCCAGCGTTGTGAGATCGAGCCCCACATCAGGCTCCTCTGCTGTGAGCCTGCTTCTTCCTCTCCCACTCCCCTTGCTTGTGTTCCCTCTTTCGTTGTCTGTCTCTCTCTCTGTCGAATAAATAAATAAAGTCTTTAAAAAAAAAAAAACAAATTACGAGCAAATCAAATTCAACAATTTATAAAAAGAATTATACACCATGACAAAGTGGGATTTATCCTAAGTATACAAGCCTGGCTTAACATTTGAAAATCAATTAATATAATCCATCATATCAATAGGCTAAAGAAAAACAATCACATAATTGTATCAATACATGCAGAAAAAGGATTTGACAAAATCTAACACGCATTCATGATAAGAACTTCAGAATACTGGGAATAGAGGGCAAATTCCTCAACTGAATAAATTACATCTATAAAAAACCTACTTAATAGTGAGAAACTAGTTTTCCCACAAGATCATGAACAGGCAAGGATATCCTCTCACACCACTCCTTTTCAGTATCATATGCAAATCCTAGCTAATGCAATCGGACAAAAAGGACCTAAAAGGTAATAAATGGGGAAGGAAGAAATAAAACTGTCTTTGCAGATTACATGACATGAGTGTACAAGATCTACATTAAGAAAGTCATAAAACTCTGACAAAAAGAAATCGAAGAACAACTAAACGAATAGGGAAAATTTCCATATTCGTGAATAGGAAAACTCAATACTATAAATGTCAGTTTTTCCCAACTTGATCTACAGATTCTATGTGATCCCCACAAAAATCCCAGCAATTTGTTCTGTCGATATTGACAAACTTATTCTAAAGTTTCCATGAAGAATGGAAAGACTCAGAATAGTCAACACAGTATTGGTGGAGAGCAAGGTCAGAGGAGTGGCAATATCCAACTTTAAGAATCTCTATAAAATAGCTACAGTAATCAAGACAGTGTTGCATTGGCAAAACAGGCAGATCAACAGAACAGAAGAGATATCAAAAATAGACCCATATAAATATAGTCAATTAATCTTTGACAAAGGAGCATAGGCAATATAATGGAGAACAGATGGTATTTTCAACAAACGGTGCTGGAACAACTGGAAAACCACGTGCAAAAAAAAAAAAAAAAGAATCTAGACACAGATCTTACACCCTTCACAAAAATTAACTCAGAATTAATCATAGATCTAAATATAAAATGCAAAACTATAAGACTCCTAGGGGATAACAAGACAAAATCTAGATGACCTTGAGCGTAGTGATGATTTTTTAGATACACCGAATGCACAATCCATGAAAGAATGAATTAATAAGTGGAGTTCATTAAAATTAAATTTTGAAAAACTTCAGGGTGCCTGGGTGGCCCAGTCAGTCGAGCATCTGCCTCTTGGTTTCAGCTCAGGTCATGGGTCAGAGTCGTGGGATTGAGTCCTGCGTCTGGCTCCACTCTCAGCCGGGAGTCTCCTTGAGATTCTCCTTCTCCCTTTGCCCCTCCCCTCCATGCTTGTGCTCTCTCTCTCTCTTTCCCTCTCTCAAATAAATAAATAAATAAATATTTTTTAAAAAATTAAAAAGAAAAACTTCTTCACTGTGAAAGCCACAGTCAAGAGAATGAGAAGAAAAAGCAACAGACTGAGAAAATACTTGCAAAAGACAATCTGATAAAGAACAGTTATTCAAAATATACAAAGAACTCTTATAACTCAACAATAAGAAAAATGAACAACCAGATTTATAAATGGGCAAAAATCCTGGGCACCTCACCAAAGATATACAGATTGCAAACAAGCATATGAAAAGATGCTCCACATCATATGTCTTTAAGGAATCGAAAATTAAAACAATAATGAGATATGACTACACACCTATCAGAATGGCCAGAATCCAGAATACTGACACCACCCAATGCTGGTGAGGATGTGTAGCACCAGGAACTCTCACTCACTGCTGGTGGAAATGCAAAATGGCACAGCCACTTTGGAAGATGTTTGATAGTTTCTAACAAAATTAAACATACATTTATTGTATACTCCAGCAACAACACTCCTTGGTAGTTACCCAAGTGAGCTGAAAACTTATATCCACACTTATGTGTACGTGGTTATTGATAGCATCTTTATTCATAACTGCCAAAACTTGGAAGCAAATGGCAATCAAGATGCCTTCAGTAAGTGAACTGATAAATAAACTATGGCCCACCCAGATAATAGAATATCATTCAGCACTAAAAAGAAATGAGCTATCAAGCCATGAAAAGACATGGAGGAGACTTAAATGCATACTACTAACTGAAAGAAGCCAATCTGAAAAGACTACAGACTGTATGATTCCAACTCTACGACACTCTGAAAAAGGCAAAACTATGGGGACAGTAAAAAGATCAGTGTTTTCTAAGGGTTAGGGAGGGAGATAAAGATGCATAAGAGAAGCACAGAAAACTTTTAAAGCAGCAAAAATACTCCATATGATACTATAATGGTAAATACAAGTCATTCATTATACATTTGTCAAAACCTCAGAATGTTTAATGCCAAGACTTAACCCAAATGCAAACTCTGAACTTTGAGTGATAGTGATGTGTCACGCAGGCTCATCAGTTGTAACAGATGTATCACTCTGGTGTGGGATGTTGATGGTAGGGGAGGCTGTGCATGTGTAGGGGCAAGGGGCATGTGGGAACTCATTATTTTCTGCTCAGTTTTGCTGCAAACCTAAAATTTCTCTAAGAATTAGTCTATCTCTCTAAGAATTTCAAGTCTATTTGAAAAAATGAACTGTGACAGAGCGAAGTTAGAGCCACCAATAGGTGCTTGAGCTAACAGCTGAGCCCTTAGTACTAAGCAGCTTTATAGAACAAAATTCATGACAAAAAAACAGAAGATGCTGCAAACAGAGATTTCAGCATAAAAAACCACCACAAATTCAGTGGCTTAAAACAGTCCACATTTATTATCTCACACAAGGGGAGGAGATTACACAAGAACGTGAACACAAAGAGGCAGGGATCATAGGAACCACACTGGACTCTAGCCACCAGGGAAGCCATGATGGACAGAATCTGAGAAGAGAGAAAACATACAGCCCTGAGAGATGGGAGTGGGGAGGGGGCAACTGGACCTGCTTTCTGGGTCTTCAGTTCCCCCTCCAGGCTCAGCCGATCCCAGGGTATTTCCTTCCTTGGGTTTCACAAGATTTTCCCTGAGACTTTCAATAAGGCAAAGAAAAGCCTGACACCATTCTTTCTGATAAGCCAGACTGGGTTTCTGTTTCTTAGAACCCAAGAGCCATTAGTAGAACTGATTGAAACCTTCCTGTTGTGAGACAAGTTTCCTGGTGTTTTTTGAAGTTAACTAGAACGTATTTACTCCTCATATAGGATGTGTCATACGGCAAATAGTTTGGACCTTGGTTCTACAACTTCCAGGTAATGCAAACTTAAGTGCTTTGTGTATAGTCTAAGCCTCAGGGTTTTTTTTCCTGTAAAATTAGAATTAAATGTTTGTCTTGCTGTACTTTTTCAAATGACATGAGAACTGGTATGTGCTATAAATATTTACTTCCTTATTTAATTCCACATTTTTTTCTTTATTTTTCTTATTTTTCTTCCTTTCTTTCTTACTGTCCATATATTATATTCATTCTCCAGGGCTACTGTAACAAAGTATCACAGTCTTGGTGGCTTAACAGAAATTTATTGTCTCACAGATATGGAAACTGGAAAGCCCAAGATCAAGGTGTTGTCAGGGTTGCTTCCTTTTGAGGGATGTGAAGGAAAATCTGTTCCAGGTCTCTCTCCTTGGCTCATCTTCAAGTTAATATGGTCATTCAGATGGCTGTCTTCATGTTCACAAGGCATTCTCCCTGTATGTGTTTCTGTGTCTAAATTTCCCTTTTCATAAGAACACCAGTCATGTTGGACCCACCCTAACAACCTCTCGTTGATGTAACCAATTATATCTTCAATGACCTTATTTACAAATGAAGTCATATTCTAAGGTACTGGACATTAGAACTTCAACATATGCATTTTTCAATTCACTGACAATTATGACACAATTCAATCTATTACAAATATATAAAACATGCAGAATATGTGGATCATTCTCCTAATTCAGCTATTCAATTTGCAAATATGAGAGTCTTACTTGTCTTCTTACATTGAAATACACAGCTCTATAACAACTTCTCAGGGGTGACAGCACTATTGGCTAACATTTTCTGAGGCTTGTTTTGTGTAGATAGGACCTTCTGGAGTACCCTTTACCTGGTCAGTTTCCCAGAGGATCAACAGTGAACTCTAGCATCTCTGACAGCATTACTTAGGGTTCTTGTAGTTGTATACAGGTGGATGTATTCTATTAGACATCATTCTTCCAAGCTACTGAGCCCCAGAGGGGGAAACTGGGGAAACTGGCTGGAAGGGCAAGGATAAAAATAGCTTCCATAGTCTCCATATCACAAGGAACTGTAGTAGCCTGTTATGGAGTGGTCCTATGATCCTAAATTAACTCAGATTCTGGTTTGGTTTCAGGAGCTGGATCAGGGCATTCCCATGATCTGTACTTGCTCCTCCAGCTCAAAGACCAGAAACACAGAAAAGGGGAATGGCCAAAACACAGGGACCCAGAGAATGTGAGAAGGTCTGAAAGAAGGCCACTGAGGAAGAGCAACATGGAGGAAGATCACTGTCTCTGAAGACCAAACCACAGGAGACAGTTCCAGGAAAGGGAAGGATCATGGCTTCTGTCCATGACACTTCTTCTTTGGTTTTGTATTTTAGAAATTTATCTTTTAGTTTTGATGACTTGGTCCAGCCCAAGATGGCACTGTGATTTCCATTCTCCAACATAATTCTGTTTCCTTATCTCACTTGGAGAATCAAATAGCATATTAATATAATGCATTACACAAGATTTCACCTAGAGCGTGCAATAAAAGCTATTTTCCAACCTTTCAGCCTGAGCTCAAGTAAAGTTAATCTAATTTAATATGTCATTAATAAAAGTTGTCTATGTACCAGTAGTTATTTGGCGATGAAGATTGGGGGGAAAAGTTTGAAGGATAATTTAAAGGTCACTTTGATTTAAGATGAGTTCAAGTTTGGCAATGCAATCTCACTGCATTTACTATACATCTCTGTGATGAATGCAAGGCAGGAAAACCAACCTTTATATTTTCTATCTATAATTAATGAGTGGCTTCTAGCAGGGTTGGAGAGAGGAGAGAATTGTGATTACAGGAGACCAGCTCACTTGAACGGTGTCAAGGCTCCTAGAGGCCACTTTAAACCAGCCTGGGTGTCAGCATTCTCACTTTTGCATTATGGGGTTTTACAGTCTTAAATTTTTTTTTTTTAGCCATGATAGCGTGAAACTTGATTAAAAAGAAGACAGAAGAGACTAGTGATAAAATTATGATTTAAATTATTAAAGGCAACTACAGAGCATGAATGCCACCACTCACTGTAGTATGGAGTTTCCAAGGAGGTATTGGGGGTAGGGGGTTGCCAGCATCATCCCCATGCCCTTCTCTGACTCCTCAGAGCAAGATCCCCCCGTGGTCTCTTCCCACAAACTAATCCACCCCAGTGGGGCAGCCATAGTGGAAAATTCCAAGTAGGAGTCTTAGCCTTACTGCACATCCAGATTGCAGCCTTGCCTCCTATCAGATAAAGCCCAAGATCTGAGAGCTGCTGACTCCCAGTCCTCTGAAGAGATCTGCAATTCCATCCAAGCTGAGTGGGGAAAGTGCCATGCTGCATGGGAAGTGGGAGGTCATCCATACTGCACGTATTCCATCCCCACCATGACACTCCCTTCCTGAATCCAGCTCACCTGGAGACAACGCCAAGCCTCCTGACAAAAGGAGCCCTATTCCTAAACCTCCATCCACTGACATGGGCCTAGTTTGGAAAGCACGGGCTACCCAGAGCTGCAACTCTGCCTGTGAGCATTGCCCACCACATTGACTTTGCTACTTGTCCTGTGCTGCCTGCTGGAAAGAACCCTGCTGCTCCCTTTGACCCACGTCCCAGCGAAAAGATGTGTCTCCCCCTTCCTGATCTCTCCTTCACACTGGACATCACACAGTCTACATAGTCTAATCCTTTAATAAAAGAATCCAGTTTATTTCAACTGGAAATGTTGTTCTCAGTGCTGTGGTCAGGGGTTATCAACCCCGACTATGTACCTGAAATTTTTTTCTTAATGTTGATACCTATGCCCCACCTCCTGGAGATTATGATGTAATCAGTCTTGGTGGTACTGGAGCATTGGCATTTTTTCTGTGAAGTGCAGCCATGGGTAAGAAAAATGCGTAGGGAATTCACTAGTTCAACTCTTTCTAATCCTCTGGTCACCGCCTGAGCCCTGTGTTAGAAGGGCCCTTTCCAGCACCCCTCTGGTTTGCGTTCACTCGATCTTTTGCTCCTAAATGATAAACTCATATGCTAAGGGTGAACGCCTCCTGTTCCCCACACCTGCTCCCCAAAGTGAAGCAACACAATTGTGGGGGAGAAAAAAACATGAAGAATAAAGAAAGTTCAGTGCTCTCTATTAAAATAACTGACCAGATCTCTAGAGCAATCAGAATGACCAAACCAATGTTTCAGGTCTAGCCTTATGCCAGGAAAACTGCAGTAAAAAATTCATGAAGCTTGGTAAGGTGTCTTGTGAAGCCCTTTTGTCCATGGCCATTCTGCACAGATGAAGATAAGTCTGATTTTCCCGCCTTCCAGAGGAAGACCCCACAAGAAATTCCATCTAAATGGCTCCAGAGTATAGCATTGCTGCTACCTAGAAATTCCTCCACTTGAGACCCTCTCCAGGCTGTGATGCTGTTTCCTGCTTAGAAAGAGAGGAGCCCTAAAGCCCAATCACTTCACAGCAAACAGCAATACCCTCCAGGTAGACAAAACTGTATTTTACTTCTGTTTCTTCATATTTATAAAATATTGCCATATTAAAAACTTTGTTCCACTACAACGCACAATTTCAAGGCTTTATATTAGAAAATGGCATGAGCTAATACGACATCTGACAGTATAAATAACACCTAGAAACAACCAAAAACAAACAAAACATAAAGAGCAAAGAAATGATAGTCCAGCCCAAAGATTCCAGACTTCTAACACATTGATCTTTTAGTTTCCATTAGTGATATAGCTATATATCTAAATCTATATCTATATCTATATCTATCTATCTATCTATCTATCTATCTATCTATCTATATATATATATATATATATATGGGGCCGGGGGGCAGGGAGAAAGATTGATTTGGGCTTTATTAAAATTAAAAGATGCCCCAATGTTGATTTCCTGGTTTTGATACTAGAGTACTGTGGGATGTTACCATTAGGGGAAACTGGGTGAAGCGTACATGGGACCTCTCTGTACCTTTTTTACCAACTTTCTGTGAACCCATAATTATTCTAAAACTAAAAGTTTAAGACAGACACCAGAAAGGAAAGATACTCTACCCACAAAAGAAACGAAGTGGGGGAGGCTGGGGGGCTTAATCGGTTAAGCGTTGGACTCGATTCAGCTTAGGTCATGATCTCAGGGTCATGAGATCAAGCCCCATGTCAAGCTCCATGCTCAGCACAGAGTCTGCTTGGGATTCTCTCTCCCTCTCCCTCTGCATCTCCCCTGTTCAGTCTCTCTCTCAAATAAATAAATAAAATCTTAAAAAAAAAGAAAAAGAAAAAGAAATGAAGTGGGGCTATGAAAGGGAAGAAGCCTGTGAACTATGGAAGAACTATGCAGATCATCACAAGCAGTAGAGAGGAGGAGGGGGAGTAATTGTTAACAGCAGTAGTTACTGTCATTGTAAGAGTAGTCATACTAGTGATAGTAACTGTTGTAGTAGTTATAATTGTAGCAAGAATAGTCATTTTAGTAGTACCAGTACTTGTAGTCATCATTGTAGTGATTATAATAGAGTAGCAACTGAGTAGCAAGTCTAGTAGTAACAGTGATTGGGATAGTAGCAGTGGTAGTAGAAATAGTAGTAGCGGTAATTTTAGTAGTGATAGTAATTCTAGCCATCATCATCACAGTAACGGTAGCCATTGTAGTTGTAGTATTAATCGTAGCAATAGTAAGTATAGAAGTAGCGGTAGTGGTAATTGTAGTCGTAGCAGTAGTAGTCTGCAGTGGTAGTAGCCGTAGCAAGCAGCCGTAGTAGTAAGAGTAGGCAGTAGTTGTAGTAATAGCAGTAGTAAGAGCAGGCAGTAGTTGTAGTAATAGCAGTAGTAACAGTAGACAGTAGTTGTAGTAATAGCAGTAGTAAGAGCAGGCAGTAGTTGTAGTAATAGCAGTAGTAAGAGCAGGCAGTAGTTGTAGTAATAGCAGTAGTAACAGTAGACAGTAGTTGTAATAGTGGCAGCAGTAGTAATAACAGTGGGCAGAAATGGTAGTAATAGTAGGCAATAGTAACAGCAGGCAGTAGTAGCAGCTGATAGGAAATATTTGCATTCTGCATCATTGTGGCACAGTGAAGAAGGAACCATGTCGAGGTGGAGGGCAGCTATTTCATTTCAATTTAAATCTATGTTGGATCTGTCTCTTGTGATATTTACTAAGAGGAAGTAAGAAGCGTCCCAAAATAATTCAATCCCAGACTATATACTTCCTACTCAACTTCCCAGGACCGCGATTTTGGAAAGCATGTGAAGGGTTCAAAGCATGTGAAACAGTACACTGTTCATTAAAGCTATAGAGTATGTTGATTCTAGGATACGGAATTTGTTTATTGAATTTACAAATTAATTCCTCAGCCTTGTGTTAACTGTCCCACGCTGTATCAGGCACGTGGGTTCTTCTAGTATTTGGAAAGTCCCATACTCTCTGGGACTTCCCTTTCTCCTTACAGGCCAGCTTGAAAAAGAAGAACTCTGGCAGATTCAAGTTTCAAACACAACTCAAAGTTTGCTACTTTGTGAAGCGTCTCCCACTGCCAACCCCCGGGAGAGGCAGGGTGATGGGGCTGCAGATAGAGCATGACAAAGATTCTGGAGCCGCTTAGGAGGTAAGGCACATGCCAGATGCCACCACTCTGGTCACGGGGGACTCAGCAGTGAACAGGACAGTCAGGGGCTTGCCCATTCTCAAGAAAGAGCGACAGTAAGCACAAAACTCAACAAACAAGGCGATTTCAGATAAAGGTGAACAAATGGTGACTTGGGTGAAAACCAGGAGATGTGATAGAGAACAATGGTTTGCAAGGGTCCTGGGGTCAGGGAAGCTCCCCCTACAGAGTGACATTTGAGCTTAAATCCAAGCAGGAGCAAGCCAAGGGGAAGAAGCCCCCAGAATAAAGGAAATAAAAGCCCTAACGTGAACATCCATTTGGTCTTTGTGGCAAACAGAAGTGGCTGTGAGGACAGCAGTAGATGAACTTGAAGAGGAAGGTCAGAGTCAGACCGGATTAATATACTGGATGGATTAGGGATGGGGATGGGGAAGGGGACCCGCAGTGAGAATGGTGTCTGCATTCTGTTTTAGGCCACAAGATGGAGGGTATAGCACCAACTGGGGTTGCAGAAGACAGCCCTGGGTCTAGCGCAGGACTTTGCAAGTCCAAGACGTGGCTGAGACACCCTTGTGGTCTCAGGTCTCTGACTTGTGAGCCTAGGTAGCCTGGGGTCCCCCCTACCCAGATCCCACCCCACAGCCGCTCCCCTCTAGGCCTGGCCATTTCCCCAGGGGCACTGCCTCCAGGAAGGTGCAGTCTCCGGGCCTCAGCACCGCAGACCACGCTCTGCTCCTTCCGCCCTGAGCCGGAGCGGATGACCACTCCTCCGTGTGTGGCTTCAAGTCTTATGTTGGTGTCTACTCTTATTCCTGTCGCTGCCGTAACAAATTGCCACAAACATAGTGGCTTAAGATAACATCGATTCATTTTCTTGTCGTTCTGTCCAAACCACACTGGGCTAAAATCAAGGTGATGGCAGGGCCCCTTTCCTTCTGGTTTTCTTGCCTTTTCCAGCTTCCAGAGGCTGCTCGGATTCCCACTAGGTGAACTGGGCCGCACTGCACACCATACCACCCTGGAGATGTGGGCAGGGCCCCTGCACAGAAACTACTTCCAGGGAAGACATGAGAGTCATTGTTTAAGAATAATAGTCACCTAAGTCTTGCCCTGGCCTGGCAGCACCGCCGTGTGGCAGTGCGCAGGCTCTCCTGCCAATTCTCAGATCTTTACTGCTATCTCTACCTGAGGGCCACTTGTCTCTCTCTTTTTTTTTAATATTTTATTTATTTGAGAGAGAGAGAGCACAAGCAGGGGGAGCAGCAGGCAGAGGGAGAAACAGACTCCCTGTTGAGCAGGGAGCCCGATGAAAGGTTCGATCCCAGGACCCTGAGATCATGACCTGAGCCAAAGGCAGAGGCTTCACCAACTGAGCCACCCAGGCACCCCCCATTCATCTCTCTAACTTATACTGTGCCCCCTCATCCATGTGCAAGCTCTGAGCAGCGACGATCTTTCAGGGGAGAGCACCACGGGGAAAGGTAGATAGGCATCATGTTAAGTTCGGGACCTCCAGCCCAAACGTGCCTCTGGTTGCACAAAGCACGCTATGGCATCCCCCCTTTAACCATATTTTTCTCAGTCATCCCTCCCACAGCAGCCCACCATCCACCCCCCTCCAGATAAGGTCCAAAAAGGGAACTTGCTTCCCCCTCAAGTTAGGATGAGTAACACTTTCAATCATAACACCTTTCAGTCAAAAGGGAAATAATTTCACAGGGTCTTCAGGGAGGGTGAGAGGATGAAGGGGAAAGCCTATTCTTGCAACTTAGAGGACCTACCTTTTTGAAAAGAAAGTTGTCAACGAGAAAATGGGACTTCTTCTTAGTCACTAAAATGTTAACATCTGTGCATATGTAAAGGGAGACAGAGTCCTAATCATCGCTCACATCTGCAAAATGCTTTTGAGTTTAGAGTACATTGTAAGTCTAAGCCCCTCCCCCCCAACCATAGAGACAGCACCAAGACTTACCCCTAAAAGGTCCTATTTGCAGCAGCTGACTCAGAGGGCTCTGGGGGCCTGAACCTAGGATGGCAGTGGTCTGTCACAGGTAAACCATCACATATGTGTCCCCGAGCCTTCCCTGCAAGACGTGCAAGAATCTGCTGGAAGGATAAAGAGCAGAGACTTTATCAGGCTCATGCTGACACTGTGTGAACTGGTCTTGACTGCTTTCTGTAGGTGGCAAGTCTAATGTGAGACACGCTTCCACTACAAACTAAGTAGGGAAGCTTGGGGGGCATAACTCACCCTCCATCACCTCTAACTGTTGACCAGATACCTTTACCCAGGGAAGAACACCTCAGAGCTATGGGTGAGGCAGCAAACTCAGGGCAACTCTCAACAGCGAAATTTAGCAAATGCCACTACATGCCAAGGCAGGGGGTATGGAGATGGACCACAGGACCAACCTCCCCTTCAGAAGTGGGCTCCCTCTCCTGGAGTTCAGTGGTTACATGGCCTCTTGGAGCTGGGCAGGACCAGCGGTAGGACCTGGACAAACACCAACGCAACCACTTCCAAAAGGAGCCAGTGAGTATTTATCTGGCTGCCACACATGACTGAGGGCCCAGGAGAGGGCCCAGGCGTGCCCTGTGCATGGATGATGCCCGTAGTCAATCCCCGGTCTCCAGGCCCTGGGCTATCTTACTCAGGTGAAAATCCTCGAGGAAGACCATTGTTAAAGCCAGTGCACACCTCGGGCTCCCTGCAGGCCTTGAGGCCCCAACAATCACAATTATCCACAACAATCCAAGGTTGGCAAGGTAAGAATGTACACAGGCCCGCAGGAGGAGAATGCCATAACCTCACAGAAGGAGGGGACACATGGGCTTCAGTGGAGAGAGGACCTGTGAGCATACATAGAAGTAACAGTGTACATGGGATTTGGGAGGAGAAGGTACAGAAGGTTCCATGGAGAGTGCACACAGATGGCAAACAGACCATGTATGCAGGCACGCGTGGGAAACTGCACACGGCTCACTTGGAGACAGCACCCAGGGACCCATGTGGAGACGCACAGGGGCTCATATGAGAAGAGGCACACAGGATCCCGTGGGGACATGCACACACCTCCTGGGGACCAAAAGTGCCTCTCAACCAACTTCCCCCATTTAAGAAAACAAGAATGACCCAGGAAGGTCCAAGACTTGTCCCCGCCCACCCTGCCAGCGCAAGTCACATCCAGGACTACCCACCAGGATCATCTGACAAGATATGACTTTTTCTTCTGGCCTTGTTAAATTTTAAAAGAAACTAAGACAAAATTTCCCCCAAGACCTTTCCAACCTGGTGTACAAGCAGGACAAGGAGCGCACTGAAGTCGAGTTTTGAAACTTTGAGGGCATTTCTCCAAAGGCCACCTAAGAGCTGACAAAGGAGAGGCAGATCTGTTTACTCCAGACTGCGATGTGAGAAGAACGACCAGCTCAGAAGCCATGCACGCACCTCGTCGGGGCCCGGGTGGCGCTCTGTAAGCACGGCCACGCTTCTCCCTCACGACACTCAGGAGCGCTCACATCTCTCTGTGGTCGGGACCCCGGCCTGGCCACCTCGCTCTCAGCTACTCCTTCTTTGCTTTGCTTCCTGGTGTCTAGGCTACGGGGGATTCTATTGTTCACGTTTTGTTTCTTCACTGTCTCTCTCCTCACAGAAAGAGGGTAGGACGTGACTCTCCTGTGTTCATGACTCTGATCTCAGTACCTCGAGGAGAACCTGGTACATAGTACGTGTTCAATCAGCACTGCTGGAATAAAATAACGATAAGCAAACTCTATGCCTAAATGCACATACTGTGTCCTTCCAGGGCCTATATTAGAGGAGATAAGCTATCACATTTAAAGAAAAAATTCTCTGGTGGGTTCCCAGAAAACAATGTTCTTGTGTCCCGATAACTCACTACTGCTCCTGAAACGGTAATCAGAGAACGACAGACTGACTACTGAAAGATTAAGAAAGAGGAAACAGGCATTAATTTCTCTTTGCGACCTTGCCACAGGTGAGACATTCCTCCGAGAGTTCCTCCTTCCAAAGTCCATCCACACTCAGGGATGCCACACTCTGCAAATACCTTGTCCCTGAGGACCAAGGCACCGCGGGACGGTGGCGTGCCTAAGTGTGCAACTGTCATTTTTCATACAGTTCCCAAGACTCCTGCCTGGAGCATATTTGTAAATGATTCAGAGGTGATGGAAAATGACACTACACCATAGTCCTTCATTTTCCTGACAGCCTGTCATAAAAACAAATGCAATCCGTTACGGTGGTCTTTGAGATCACTCCATGCTTGGATGGTTGTGTCAACACCAGAGCAATCTGGGATGTATCAGTGACAGCGGTCATTCCAAGCCTGCTTTTGCTGTAAGCTACGGTAGTCTTTCACAGCGGGTCTTCAGTACACGTTCCCGGGGCAGCAGGGTTCCTCCCAGAGGGCCCCCATAGAGGCGAAAAAAAGCCCTGATGAGAAGTCACCGCCAGCTCACGCCCCAGAACAGCCCTGACAAGCTCTTTGTTCCGGTCAGCCAGAGTGAAAGGTATGAAATTGGTTATCTGGGCAGGTCTCATTACCCACGATGTAAAATATATGCTTAACACACTCCATTTTATCAAATTGGCTTCTACAGTCACCTGGAAACCACTGCCCTTGAACAGCCAGTAAGCAGTCTGATCATTTCCATGAGCTTTAAATCATGCTCAAGGAGCCTAAGCAAACATCCAAATACCCAACATTTTTGGAAGCAGAGCACCAGTCACATCTTCATGAGACGTAGATGTTGAGATAGGAAGTTGCGAATCTTAGCAACTTTTGGCAGTGGTCAGCCTTTGTCTCTGAGCCTGCTGTGTCCTTTTGCACCTCCTCCCCTGCACCCCCCCCACACACACCCCATTCGCACTCTAAAAAGCCTCTACGGACAATAGCTTCTTTAATAATGCAGCAGGGAGCAGAGGGCTAGAAATTATCTTGTTGTTCTGCCTGAACCCAAGTGACAGGAGAAAATATTTCCCAACCCTCACATCCTTGAGATGCTAAAACTTGATTTGCAATTAGTTTGGTGCTGAATACAAGTACCCGATGGAATGGCATCGTAGCAAGACCGATGATTCTACTGTGCAAAACCATAAATAGCACGCTTATTTAGGACGATTTGAATGCAGAACAAAAGGTACCTTAGAAATAACCGTCCAGCTAACAAAACTACATCCCTGAGTGGGTAGGTCTGAATTTAATGAAATGATGTAAAATGTGTGCTTGAAACGTCGAGAAGGCTTGGAATGTATTCTATTCTCTTGGGAATAGTTTGGGTTTGCATTACTAATTAATACAAGTTCCCAGTGAAGTTGTGTGTGTGTGAGCGTGTGTGTGTATGTGTGTGTGTGTGTGGTGAGTAAGCTAGCAAACGCCTACACCAAAACACACAATGCCAGAAACTGCATTTCTCTGAAAATGCATGCCATTAAGTTTTAACATCCGCCGTGCAAGATTTGGATGTAAGCACGCGGATTAAGAGGCTGCTTGAGGAATCCGGATGGCCAGGATTCTGTAGTGATCCCTTTCTTTCCATCGCTGCCAACCTCTGCATGCGGAGATATCTAATGGGGAGTTCACAGAGAATAACCCAGAAACTAGAAGACCACAGGGACCTTCATCATACAAGCATGAAGACATAAAAACACGCTTGGCAAATGCAAAAGGAAAATTGAGATTACCTTTAAAGGGGTTATGGAGCCAGCTAGGAACGCTAAGGCTATTCATACAGGCCTCTTGCTGCCTGTCTTTGCTCACAGAATGTTAATTCCAAATGGTGTTGGCGGGCACTCTCTCCAGATCCTTCAAAACACAGATTCCTGACACATAGGCATGAGGGTTAAATGAAAAATCAATTTACAGTTCTCATGTGAGGCAGAAAAAAACTTCAGGGAATACAACAGTTAACAAACAAAGAGAAATGACAGCTTAAATTTGAGTTTGGAGAGCACCTTGCAAATTGTTTGCACAGATGTGACATTATTTACATGATAATTTCATGCTTCTCAGCACACAGAGGAAAATAAAACTTGTTAGATGACATAATGGGACCATTAATTCTATTAATGGATTAAAGGTTGTTTCTAGAACCTTTCTGTTGCTTCATCATCTTGATATAATTGGTAATATTGTTACATCTGCATTCCATCACCTACTGAAAGGCAAGTCAGAAAGAAAACAAGTTTGCTACCTTGCCTAGAAAAATAATGTTTACTAGTGTCAAAAATGTTTGAGGCACTCAGGTGCATTCACAGTTCCCTCTGAAACAACACGGGTTAGAACTGCCCAGGTCCACTTAGAAGTGGATATTTTCTGATAAATACAGAACAGGGCTGTAAATATATTTCCTCTTCCTTATTATTTTCTTAATAATATTTTTTTCTGTAGCTTATTTTATTGTAAGGACACAGCATATAATACATGTAACATACAAAATGTGTGTTAATCGACTGTTCGGGTTATTGGTAAAGCTTCCGGTCAAACAGTAGGCTATTAGTAGCTAAGTACTGAGAGAGTCAAAAGTTACATGCGGATTTTCCACTGCAGGGGGGGTGGGGGGTGGGGTGGGTGTTGTCCCTGTCTCTGATTCCCACCCCCACCCCCACCCCCACTGTTCAAGGGTTAGCTGTATCCGGAATAACCTCTAGCCAAAGTATTAAGAAACGCTTTAGGACGGAACAGCTTTCGCTCGTTGAAAGAACAGAATAAAGAGCTTTGTCTAGAATACTTATTTCAGAAAGCACCAAAGAAATGAGCATCTATCAGCCACAAAACCACTAAGCTTCTTTAACATGATGTTGCTACTGTTGCCTCAAACTGCGCTGAATCAGCTCCATTCCGGTGGCAATGCTCTGGAAGCAGGAAATGATAGATTACAGTTGCGGTGAGCTCCCCTTCGAAACCACGGGAGGAATTCTCTTCCGTCTGCACTCACATTTCATCACTTACTTGCAATTTCTGTAGAGTACTCTCCAAAACGGGAGAGATGAGGAGGCCGCGGGATAGATTCAGATTCAAGGGATTCAAGCCTCACCCTTCACCCTGAAAAATATTCCATGCTGTCCATCCGTAAATAGAATTATAGCTCCACCAGCACACGCCCTGGCGCAAAGTGCCTGGGTGAACTAAAATCAAATGCCTATGAAAAATGGCTCCCCGTACATCAGCATCTATCCGTTCTGGCCTTCTTGGCCTCTGCCGTTTGTCTTGATTTTCATTTAGAGCTGGGCACTGCGCTGCCTCTCACTCCAGGCACACTCCCTCACAGTCGTGGGTGGGTGTGTGCTGTCCTTGTCACCCATGGAGCTACACGGGGGAAAGAAATTACTTATTGATTTTCCTTTCTGTGGAATGGTGTCTTTGGAATGGCTTCTTGAACCCAGTCAGTAATGTGTGCGGCCCCAGCACTGGGAACGTATAAGCGATGCCACGCTGGGGCTGTCCTGCTCTCCGCTCAGCCCATCTGGGCACAGGTCACCCCAAGGATCACCAGCGCCCGGCTCTGTTGATAAGACCGAGTATGCTCCTCAGAAGTCAAAAGAATGGACAAAAAAAGGGCATTCTCCCATCTGAACAGTGGAAACGGTGTGATGTGAGCCTTGTGCTACTCCTTTATTCTGAAGGAGGTTTGGGATGGCTTATCCAAAAAGCTTGGACAGGCAGGGACAGCAGGAATGGACAGAAGGGTAGAGATGGATCAGAAGCGGAGTAGGCAGGACCTGCGCGCCATGGAAGGAGAGAAAGTTGGGTACGGGGGTGGGAGCAACAGACAGAGAGTCCTTCATAGCAGGCTGAGGGGGCCGTGCTTTATCTGGGGGTGGGGGGGTGTACCAAATCTGGCCCACCACCTGTTTTCGTAAATCAGTTCTTATGGGATCACAGTATCCCACCTAAGACCAAAGTGACACAGACAGTGACCCAGGTAAACCTGGGTCTGTAGGAATGAAAGCTGCGTATGTGGGGGAAACTGAATCACACAACAGTTCAATCACATCCAGCCAGCCCCGGGGGCACATGCTCTGTCTCTGCTCCGCTTGGCCCCATCCCACTGGCACTGCGGGGGAGACGGCCCTGCTTCTCCCTTCTCAATGTTGTGACAAACCCTCCTCTTGCCACCAAGACTGTCTTTGATCCCCACCTTCTTGACATCAGCTCAGAACACGCTGGAAGTTCAGGATGCCGGGTTGGTGATACTGACTCTTTGAAATGATTGTTAATAAAATTCAGTTTTAACCCCCTTCTCAAAATGGTACTTTAATTTTTTCAAATGGTCTGCTCTACCTAAAAGATACAGTAATCTCTGAACAACACATTTTTAAAAGTAATCTTTCTGACTACCCTATGCTTCTATATTAAGCTTTTGCTGCAGCTTATTGGAGAAGTAAACAATCATCAATGCAAATCAGGTTATGCTTGGTTGTAGTTAAAGAAGAGAAATAACCAAGGGGACACCAGGAGCTGAAATGAGTCATGAGCTCTTCTAAAAACAAAAAAAAATAAAGAGGTAAACTCAAAAAACTTGTAATTGGGAAATCTCTAAGGGCTTTACCTATGTACAGGCAAAGTACAGATTTATTTGTCATTCTGGGCTTTGCTACTTGGAAAACCCAAACTTGTTGATACAGATGAGCAGATGTGTCCTGGGCACTCACGTCGACACCAGCCTTGGCCCGCCTGAGGCTGTCGACAATCTGAAAGGCAGGTCTGCTACGAGCACTCATTGGGCTTTTATTATGAGATATTCATGGCGAATAACAAAAGAGCATTTTAATTACAATCTCTATAAAACACACTGATAATAAGAAAAACAGCCACCAGGGGCGCCTGGGTGGCACAGCGGTTAAGCGTCTGCCTTCAGCTCAGGGCGTGATCCCGGCATTATGGGATCGAGCCCCACATCAGGCTCCTCCACTATGAGCCTGCTTCTTCCTCTCCCACTCCCCCTGCTTGTGTTCCCTCTCTCGCTGGCTGTCTCTATCTCTGTCAAATAAATAAATAAAATCTTAAAAAAAAAATAGCCACCAAACCGCAGCTTAGAAATTTATTTATTTTACGAAGACACTCCAAGGTAATTACACATTTGGCAGGTTAATGTTACATTCAAATTTAACAAGTAAGATTAACTTTTATAACCTCATGACTGCCAATTTCTTGTGTTCACCATATGATGATTTATAAGGTGTTCTGGCCAGTGGGTGCATCCCCATACTGTCTCCTGGCGGTACTGTAGCTTAATTACAGGAACAGTGTTTTGAAAAGCAGTTGTTCTTTGAAAAATGAAACATCAGGTGATTACAAACACCGTGACATTAAGCCAGGTAGCCCTGATGTCTGGGCTGGGGTGTCTGGGGTGACCGAATACCCATCACTACCCTTTAAGAGAGTCTACTGTGAGTTCAGTGCTGAACTAAGAATAAAATGACCACCTAGAAAATGTGGTTTTATTAATATGCAAATTCAGATTAGCCAAACCAAGTTATTAAACAGCATTGGAAAAAGAAAGACGTGGTACAATCAGGTGCTGTTAATTCAAACTACACAGCTTTTCCTTTACCTAGAATGACAATATCAGACTATTGAGACAGCTTGGCATTTGGTGTGCACTGGAAACCACACCCGCTTGAGTTCTCAGAAACTGGTTTAAGGAACTGATTAGCCCATTTTCCCCCAGGGACCCCTGAGTTTTTCCACCCTGACAATCGTGGTCATGCAAAACCTCCAGAATGCGTCATGCCCAATGTCTGACCCAAATCCATTTTGTACTTCAAGACCTGGTTCAAATCCCACCTTCATAACACCTTCCTTTCTCTCTCAAAACCAAAGTGAGTTCTCCTTCTATCTCTCAGGTTGGCAATAATGAAGCAGACAGCCCTGTCTATCGTAGTCACCGCTACCCCTTTATGCTTCTATCATATTACATCACTTACTCCCTTCACTCACCTGTCACAGGCTGTGGGTACCTCACTGAGCTCCGTTTTCGCTTGTTTATGGCGTGTCTCTCCCCATAGAATGGACAGCTCCTGAGGCCGGGGGCCTAGCAGCTCTGCTCACTACTGAGCATCTCGCTCCTTGCACTGTGTCTAGCACACGGGAGATGCTGAATAAACACCGGCCGATTGAGTAAACATTTAGTGTTGCCGAAGGTATTACTGTCAGTCCTCCACTTGCTGGTGAGATGGCACAGATTATTTAGAGGACAATTTAGCAATATGAATCAAACTTCATTATGCAAAGAGAGTAGTAAAATGTAAGATATAGCACAAACATTTGTCAAGAAAATGGAAATAAATGATGTGAATCAAACAATAATATGCTATGTGGCCATCAAAAAAGATGATGTTCATCTGTATTTACTGACATGAAAAAAATGTCCATGACATATATTTAAACTAAAAAAAAACAAAACAAAAACAAAATAAATAAACCAGGATTCACAACACCATGTGTAACGGTTAATTCTATGTGTCAACTTAACTGGGCCACTGGGTGCCCAAATATTAGTCCAAACCTTATTTTGCATGTGTCTGAGTCTGTGAGAGTGCTTTTTGTTGTTTTGTTTTATTTTATTTCAAAAGAGAATAACATTTAAATCAACAGACCTAATAAAATGCCAATCGCCCTCCCTAACGTGGGTGGGCCTATTCAGTTAGTTAAACCCCTGAACAGCACAAAAGGCTGAACGTCCCCTGGTGGGAGAACGTTCTTCCCACCTGATTGCCTTCAACGGAGACACTGACTTTTTGCCTGCCTTCAGACTCAAATTGAAACATCAGCTCTCCCTGGTCTACAGCCTGCCGGCCTTCGGGCTGCAGCTCTCCCACTGGCCCTCCTGTCCTCAGGTCGTCAGACTCACACTGGAACTAAACCTCCAGCCCTCCTGAGTCTCCAGCTTGCCAACTCATCCTACAGATCTCAAGACCGGCCAAACCCCACAACTGCACGAGACAAGTCCTTATAATAAATCTGTCTCTATGTATCTATCTATATTGATGTATCTCTCGCTAACTCTCTCCATACAGACAGAGACAGATAGAGATACATCCTCTTGGTTCTGTTTCTCCAGCCAACCCTGACTAATACAGCATGGATAATAGAGTCTCATGTTGTTAAAATATTACAACTGGGTCGATTTCGTTGTGGTGGGTTGACTGCATTTCTGTCCCAATTGAATGTTCATGCCTCCCTGTTTCCATGCTCTTCCAGAATCCCTCTCACTCTGACTCCAGGTGTGCTTAGCCATTGAACTTGATTTTTACCAGTGAGACAATAGCAGATATGACAGAAGCAAAGACTTGAAATACATTTGCAGGTTGGCCTTTGCCTTTCTGCTGCTCCTGAAACCTGAGGCTCCTGTGTGAACCAGCCCAGGGTAGATTGGTGGGGTAAGGAGAGGGCACTGAAGAAAGCCCCCAGATGTCCCACCTCTGCTGGTCAAGGCCAATCCACCAGCTGATGGGGAGGTCACGTGAGACTGGACTGCATCCGAACTCCCCAGCTGAACCCAGTACAAATGGCCAACCTGAAGAATCATGAGCTAAATAAATGCTAATAATAATAAATAATAAAATAAATAAATGCTTGGTATTTCAAGCTACTAAATTTTGAGATGGTTTCTTTTTTTTATGTTATGTTAGTCATCATACAGTACATCCTTGGGATGGTTTCTTATAAAGCAAACAATAACTAATAAATTATAATGGAACAAAAAACCTAGACGTCTATATTCTAAATTGTCAATAGCAGTAATTTCTGCATAGAGATCATAGATGATTCTCATCTTTACATCCTGTGTATGAGAATGTATTATGTCTATGAGGGGCGCCTGGGTGGCGCAGTCGTTAAGCGTCTGCCTTCGGCTCAGGGCGTGATCCCAGTGTTCCGGGATCGAGCCCCACATCAGGCTCCTCCGCTGTGAGCCTGCTTCTTCCTCTCCCACTCCCCCTGCTTGTGTTCCCTCTCTCGCTGGCTGTCTCTATCTCTGTCAAATAAATAAATAAAATCTTTAAAAAAAAAAAAAGAATGTATTATGTCTATGAGCACACAAAAAATAAAAACACATTTTTGTTTTGAAAAATGAATTCTTTAAAAGGGATCTCTCTCTTCTCAGATTTCCTGCAGTACTTACTATTTGCACGACTAGTACTCTGATCAGTTATAAAGTACTTTGATATCTTGAACTGATCTTCAAGGCTCTCCCTGTTGTTTGACTACAGAAGTAGAACATGCCGTTCTATGTACTTGTGTGTATCTTCCGTGTACTTGTGTGTGTCTTCCGTGTACTTGTGTGTATCTTCCGTGTACTTGTAGGTATTAAACCTACACACAGCCTATAGCATGGAATCATAAATGATTTCTTTACTTTGATTTGACATCACTATTTTGTATTAACAAGTAAGGCAGAGTAAGGAATGGAATAACTTCAAGAAACAGAGAGTCCCTGGCAACGTCTATGTTCGAAATTAATGAGTTGCCTGAAAAGCCAATACTCATGCGTCCGGTATCACTGCGTCTCCCTACGCCCGGTGCTAACAGCAGGGGTTCCTCTGGTGACACCACGACTCCACGCTTCAACTGCCAATTTCAAGTTTAACTCAGATTGATTCAAACAACATAGATGCATACAAACCAGTAAATTAAATAAATCATGAAAAATCAGAACACAAATTTAAAGTTCGGTTACAGAGGTGATCTGGAAAGAGGATAGTTTGTAAAGACAGTACAATAACTAACATGGAAAAAATGGGCAAACCAAAAGAGTCCAAACGTAAAACAGATCAGCCTCAGCTAACTTTCCGGAACTTCATTTTTAGACAATATGGCCAAGAGCCAAAAGTTATCCACCTTCAACCAAATTAATAGAGAAATATATAGAAAGCAGGCATCATGCAGCTTTCTTTGATTTTCCCAAAAGACTCCTTGTACACTTTTAAGAGTGAGATGATACAGAACAAAACAGATGATACAAACGAGGCAAGCGGTAGATTAGACATCGAAGCAAGACTGCCACTGCCTTCAGTGGCAAGAGGGTCACTGGGCTCCCTTGGGGACTGCCCTTACGTACGGTAAAGCTAAGTGGCTCCAACAAGGATTCGAACCTGGGGTTCTAAAATCTGCTGGCAGCACTCAAATGGGAGTCGGGAAGAATGAGGAGCTGTATGACCAGGTTTCAAAGCATTTGAATCATTTAGGTAATTGGGCCAGCAGATGGCAAATGAGGTTCATCTTGCAAGACTGAAATAGTCTGGGGGAGAGAAGCTAATCTAGTAATAATGATCTTCTGTTTATGTAGCATTATTTTTTACAGAACACCTTTCACCACAAGGCTCCCACAGTGCCTCTGAGAGCCTCGAGCGCAGTCTGCTAAGATGCTAGCAGCCGCGGAGGGAGCGGCGCGGGAGAGGCGAGACCCGCACCGCTGTGGCCCCAAATGAGGAGGAGGGGGCACTCATGGGAGAAGCAGGAAGACCCCAAAGTGATTCTCCAAATAGAGATATCTTTTGGACACTCATCTGAGAGAACTCAACCAAGAGAATATTTGCTGGATTCTGAATGATGACTCATGAAAGATTAGGGTACTATTTCCCTGGGATAAGATTTAAAGTATGTATATATACCAGATATCAAGGTTTTTCTCTAAATAAAGGTTTACAGAGATTAGCTTATTAAAATGATGAACACACACACACACACACACACACACACACACTCCTCAACTGGCCAAAGGAAACTTTTCAGTTTTGAGAGTAATTCCCAAGATTGAATAGGTGATTCGGTGAGAAGTGGTCCCAGGGAGAATAGACAGAGCATTGTTCTTTAAATCCCTCCTTCAGAAGAAAAGTTCCCTCCTTTCTTCCCCATCCTCTAACCGCAGCTCCCACTTCCACCCTCACCCCTGCTCCCATCCTCCCAGCCACCAGCCAACAGGGGGTGTTGGATGCAATTGGGGGAGCGGCACAGCTAGAGGTCCGTGCACTAAGAACCAGTTCTCTAGTCCTGCTCATCAGCCCTTCACCGGACACCTCAAGTAAGCAAACACGAGCCTCTGGAAGTTTGAGAGCCTAGATTTTCTTTTTTTTTTATAATAATATGTTTTACTATATTATGTTAGTCACCATACAGTACATCCCCGGATTCCAATGTAAAGTTCGATGCTTCATTAGTTGCGTATAACACCCAGTGCACCATGCAATACATGCCCTCCTTACTACCCATCACCGGCCTATCCCAATCCCGCACCCCCCTCCCTCAGTTTGTTTCTCAGAGTCCATAGTCTCTCATTCTTCATTCCCCCTTCTGATTACCCCCCTTTCTTTATCCCTTTCTTCCCCTACCGATCTTCCTAGTTCTTATGTTCCATAGATGAGAGAAATCATAGGATAATTGTCTTTCTCTGCTTGACTTATTTCACTTAGCATTATCTCCTCCAGTCCCATCCATGTTGCAGCAAATGTTGAGAAATCGTTCTTTTTGATAGCTGAGTAATATTCCATTGTCTATATGGACCACAACTTCTTAATCCAGTCATCTGATGAAGGGCATCTCGGTTCCTTCCACGATTTAGCTATTGTGGACAGAGCTGATATGAACATTGGGGTGCATATGGCCCTTCTCTTCACTACGTCTGTATCTTTGGGGTAAACACCCAGTAGTGCAATGGCTGGGTCATAGGGTAGCTCAATTTTTAACTTTTTAAGGGACCTCCACACTGTTTTCCAGAGTGGCTGTACCAACTTGCATTCCCACCAACAATGTAGGAGGGATCCCCTTTCTCCACATCCTCTCCAACAATTGTTGTTTCTTGCCTTGTCTATCTTTGCCATTCTAACTGGCGTAAGGTGGTATCTCAGTGTGGTTTTGATTTGAATTTCCCTGATGGCTAATGATTTTGAACATTTTTTCATGTGTCTGTTAGCCATTTGTATGTCTTCATTGGAAAAGTGTCTGTTCATATCTTCTGCCCATTTTATGATTTGTTTATTTGTTTCCTGTGTATTGAGTTTGAGAAGTTCTTTGTAGATCTTGGATACCAGCCTTTTATCTGTAGTGTCATTTGCAAATATCCTGGATTTTCTATCCGCCTAGAACACACTGACATCACCTACCACAGATCAAGGATGACTTAGCCTGAGTCAGGAGCAAACAACCTGCTTACATGGCATGTCAAGCCATCAGAAGCTCAGAGAACAGGGACCGTGGAGCTTGCCTTGCATGGCTTTCAAGGCACCCGAGTTACAAATTTCAAAAGCTCAGCAGTTAAAAAATGCAACGTCTCTTGTTTATATAACCAGGGCAATTATTTATACTAATCATCTCTCCTGGGGGTAGATGGGAGACCGTCCAACCGAGTGTACAATCAGGTTGCTGTTAGAATGAGCAACTATCTGGATCTCCAAAAGCATGGGGGGGTATGAGTACCAGGCTTGGGGGCCGTGGTTCTTCCTTCCATATACCTGGGGGCCATCCTATCACTAGAGGGTCAGATCCAAGTCAGACCTCAGCCCACCTCACAGTGAGGTCACCCTGAGAAGATGGTGAACTGTTAGTATTAGACTGGGAGCAATCTTGGTCTGTGTCATGCAGATTCTAGGCCCTCATACTGTTTACTTCCCCTGAGCCCTTCCTCAACCACATCGGCCATCATTACGTACAATTCCAGACATCATATCTCAAGGACGACATTGACAAATGGGGGTTTGGTCAGTGCGGTGACATGTTTGGTGAGCCCTCTGGAACCAGGTGACTTAAAGAGAAATTCACAGAATTGGGAATATTTGTTTTTTAAATTGGGGAACTTAAAAGTGTTTTAAGGTGTGATCATGCATAAGAGAGATTCAACTTAATCTATTTATATAACCTGGAGCAGTGCCGCCCAGAAAAAAAAATAATAATGTAAAGCACATGTAAAATTTTAAGTTTTCTAGTACCCACAACTTTAAAAGTAAAAAAAAAAAAGAAAAGAAAGAACAGTGAAATTAACTTTCTTACTGAGAACATTATGATAGTTTCAGGTTAACAACATAATGATTTGATATTCAGATATATTGCGACATGACCACCACTGTAAGTATAGTTAACATCCATCAACATGCATGGTTACAATTGTTTTTCTTGTGATGAGAACTTGTAAGATCTACTCTCTTAGCAACTTCCAAATACGCAACACGGTGTTATTAACCAGTCACCATGCTGCACATAAAAACCCATGACTTATTCATTTTATAACTAGAAGGTTGTATTGACATTAATTTTAATACTGTACTTCATTAACCCAATATACATGTAATCAATATTTTTAAAAAATTGAGTATTAAGAAATTCAATACTTTTTTCTTATTATGTTTTTGAAAACCAATGTGTATTTGACACAATTCACATCAGCCACATGTGGCCCATGGCTGCCTTATTGATCAGAGCAGCTCTAGAACCTAAATTGGGCCATAATGTCTTAGAAGGTCTGTCTTCAGGGGTGCCTGGGTGGCTCAGTCCGTTGAGCAACTAACGTTGGCTCAGCTCATGATCTCAGGGTCCTGGGATATAGCTTCATGTTGGGCTCCTTGCTCAGTGAGGAATCTGCTGTCCTTCTGCCCCTCCCCCCCAACTGGTACTCTCTCACTCTCTCTCTCAAATAAATAAAATCTGAAGAAGAAGAAGGAGGAGGAGGAGAAGGAGGAGGAGGAGAGGGAGAAGGAGGAGAGGGAGAAGGAGGAGGAGAAGGTCTGTCTTCCAAGTCCAGTGTGACCTGAGGTTCTTCCTTCCCTAAATGATTACTAGTCATAAATGCTTGTGGCTGATGGTAATTTCTCAATTGGAAAAAAATTTTCTTCACAACTCTGTTTCTTTCCAATGAATGCTAACAAAGAGCCACCCGCTCCCAGATCCCTCTCTCCCTGGCATAAGCCACACCTTCTCTCCTTCTTGTGGCAAATGGCCTGCATCTCCTCTGCCCTGCCATCTTCCATGTCCCTCTCACTATTCTGAATAGGCACACCACCTCCAGGCACATCTCACACCTAGTTCTCACCACTGAACGCCTATAAACTGAATCGGGATAGCACTTTGCTGCAAAGCACAGGCAGCTTTATAACACCACTCAACAGCTGCAAGCAAAGCAGTCCAAGCAGGGAAGTTCTCATTGCTACAGTGCTTCCGTAACACATTCGTGCCCTTTGAGTTTCTCATCTGTCTTGCAGTTTTTGTTGTTGTTGTTGTTTTAACAAACACAGCTACAAAAACTATCGTGAAAAGCACATCTTCCAAGACCTGCCTATCCTAGTTTAATTACAGGGGCCTAAGAAGTTTTCTGAGCATAAATTTTATGCCAGAAAAACCTCAGAGGATGTTACCCAAGGTGTACTTCACCAGAAGAACTCCAGACCCGGCAAAAATCAGCATCTCTGGCTGTTACATGTATCTTGGAGTACCTTGGGAATTGCAGACATTTGGCTTGTAGCTCCTTCATAGATCCTTTTACACATGGCCATTTTATAATGCTTTATGCTGTAACAAGAAGCTAATAAATGGGGGCACTTACCCCTTCCCTTCTCAACTGACACCAGAAAAAAGTAGCCTCTGGTTCTCCCCCAGAGCATCCTCACTGTTCTTGGCACGAGATGATGCCAGCAAGGGAAAGTTGCTAAGTGTTGCTTTTAGAAAGAAAATGAGATGCACGCGTTAGGTCTCAGCATGACTTGAGGAAAGTGCCAAGTTCAGTATTTTTTAAATATCCTCACCATAGGGACGGGAGCGGGGGGAAAGTGTCAGAATAATCTATGAATCCAAATGCTTTTTAATTGTGATTTGACGGTAGTTCTCATCTGCTGGTTTCATCAACTCCTGCACACTAAGAAAGAATGCACACATTAGCAGGTATGACCCCTACCAGCAGTCTCCATGGGCATTGGGAGCAAGGACTGGTGAGTGCAGATTCTTTTAAGACATTATTTAAGGTTCTCCTCAACCGTCCACACCGCACATTGATTTTCTGTCACAGCTCTATGTCTGGAGGGCTGGTACTCACCATTGATCCACAGAGAGCATTTTTAGTGCATCAAAGAGGTACAGAAGGTGAGCCTCCGATGGAAAGACAGGAACCATGCTTTTAGGGCGGGACACAGCTCAGCAGTGTAAAAGTCACATCAAATATTAAGCTGAACTTGAGATTTTTTTTTTAATGTTCTGAAATCTCTTGATTTATGAGACTCAATGGGACACAAAAAAAGGAAAGGATTATTACCTCTTCTAATGGAAAAACTCCCCCTGATGGAATGGAAGCAAGCTGCAAGAGCTGCTAAATTGAATTCTGCATTTATCTTTTCTCGTGGAGGACTTGAAAGTTGTAAATTACCAGTGTCTAGGCTGTGAAGTTCAGTCAGTCAAGATGCTATGTTAGTAAGTCAAGGTCATGAGTCACTCCAAGGACAAGCTGGTTAACTTGGCTCCATCCTCAAGAGTTGTCCCAGGAACTCTAATGATGGAGTCCGTGCTGTTCTCAGAACCAGGGAGTAGCTGACTTCATGAAGTTTATTATAGCAAAGGGCAAAACTGCTCTGCAGACAGAGCTGCCCACCTCCCGGGTTGGAATGCCAAAGCCCTCAGAAATCCTCTGCACTCCAAAAAGTTAGAATGAGGCTTACTCTATTAGTCAGATCAGGCTACCATAACACAACACCACAGACTGGGTGGCTTAAACAACAGGAATTTATCTGACACCATTGTGGAGGCTAGAAGTCTGAGATCAGGGTGCTAGCACAATCAAGTCCTGGTAAGAGATCCATTCTCGGCACAGAGATATTTGTTTCCTGTGTGTTCACCTGGCCTTTCCTTGATGCGTGCATGGGTAGAGAGAGATCTCTGATGCCTTTTCCTCTTCTTATAAAACCACCAATCGGATCAGATTAAGACCCAGCCTTTGGCTTCACTTACCTTTAATTATGTCCTAAAAGCCCTATCTCCAAATACAATCACCCTGAGGGTTAGGGCCTCAACGTATGAATTGGTGAGTGGAGGGTGGCAGGGAAACACAGCTCAGTCCATAGCTCTTACTTTCTTTACGCAGCTTTCTTTCACTTCCCTATACAGACACAGTCTTCACTTAAAAAAAAAAAAAAGGCTATCTTTTCTTCTTTGACTGAGACAGTTTAGACACCCTTACCCAAACATTTTTCAGGATACTAATAGAGTTAAACATGTACATGAGTAATGAAAAGATAATTCACTTAAACCTAAGTAGATAAGTAACCCATGAAGGCTATGAAGACAAAATGCAAGGTCAAAGGAAAGCCATTATCAATCTGCAAATCTGAGCTTCCAGTATGATAACTTGCATACTTCCTGGTACTAAATAGACCCTCCATGTTGAATGAATGAACGAATGAATGAATATTTTCCAATAATGGAAGGAGACGAATACAAATTAAAATCAAAGCCAGAAATGGCCTCATTCGTCAATGTTTATTCAAGACGGAAAGGTGACCTAAAATGACTTTTCTTTTTAAAATCAGGATTTCAAAATATAAAACTATAGCATTTCAAACACAGATAATTACATTTCTTATCAAATGCAATGGTTCTTGTAAAATAATTCAGTATAATATATATCCAGTTTAATTAAAATTTATAAGTGGTTGTGCACCAAAACAAGTGTATCTTAATTAAATCTGAACATGGCTCACAGATGTTAGGGTTGACCCCAATTTTAATAAAGGAGAAGGAAATACAATCATTAGAGGCTTGGCTGAATAATTCTGGTCAGGTGGAAAGCAAGATGAGTGGGAGGCCAAGACCGTCCCTTCTACTCCAGGCTGGAAAGTAAATGACCCGCTGGCCGGAACGTACAGAAGGATAGGGCAACCTGCCAAGCCAGCCCCCGAAATGGAAGTAGGGAGCTAAAGGATGAAACCCAAGTCATCATCAAGTAACCAACTTGCACGTGATCAGGGAGGAGGGGGATCTACCCTGACTGCTCACATATCTTAGAAGTTCCCAGTCAGTTCCGCCACTGTTCAAACTCACCAGAAACGGAGACAGGGCAGTCTTAGCAAGGCCAGTGCTGAAGGCTGAGGGTCCACACGAATAAGGTTACCAGGTAAAAATTAGAGCACCCAGTCTGCTTAGAATTTCAGATGAACAACAACTAATTCTTTGTATACTTATAGTATGTCCCATGCAATAGACATCCTGCATTTTTTTCCATAAATTTGGCAACCCTCTGCATGAACCATCTCAGGGCTGTAACAAAAGGCTTGTCAAGGAGTTTGCTTTAATTCCAATGTAAACCACTATATTTGTTGCTTTTGTTTAATGTGTCTTCCTCGGAGCAGACCAGACTGGGAGGAGCGTGACAGTCAGAGGGAACAACGCTGGTCAGAAAATCAATCTGGAAGCATTTATTTCAGGTCTCTGTTGTAAACAAACTTGTGCTGTGGCTCACATCTGAAACAAAGCCAGATGGCACCTGTGCACTCCAGGAGAGACTCTGAGCATACAGGGAAACTGAGGCCCTACGTGGAGAATCAGGTCGCCTTCCCAAGGTTTGGGTGGCTCGTATTAGCAGAGCTGAGAGTAGTGTTCAACTCCTATATATTATCCTTCCACAAGCTTGTCAATACCTAATAAAGCTTATAAATGCTACTGCCACTCTGAAACAAATTAATCCCTTCCAATGCAGATGCTCGGGAAAGATTTATATGGGTTAAAACATATTCAGGAAAAAACATCCGGTGGAAAAAAGACAGTCTCTTCAATAAATGGTGCTGGGAAAATTGGACAGCTACATGCAAAAGAATGAAACTTGACCACTCTCTCACACCATACACAAAAATAAACTCCAAATGGATGAAAGACCTCAATGTGAGACAGGAATCCATCAAAATTCTAGAGGAGAACATAGGCAACAACTTCTATGACATCGGCCAGAGCAACCTTTTTCACGACACATCGCCAAAGGCAAGAGAAATAAAAGATAAAATGAACTTATGGGACTTTATCAGGATAAAGAGCTTCTGCACAGCCAAGGAAACAGTCAAAAAAACTAAGAGACAGCCCACGGAATGGGAGAATATATTTGCAAAGGACACCACAGATAAAGGACTGGTATCCAAGATCTACAAAGAACTTCTCAAACTCAATACACGAGAAACAAATAAACAAATCATAAAATGGGCAGAAGATATGAACAGACACTTTTCCAATGAAGACATACAAATGGCTAACAGACACATGAAAAAATGTTCAAAATCATTAGCCATCAGGGAAATTCAAATCAAAACCACACTGAGATACCACCTTACGCCAGTTAGAATGGCAAAGATAGACAAGGCAAGAAACAACAATTGTTGGAGAGGATGTGGAGAAAGGGGATCCCTCCTACATTGTTGGTGGGAATGCAAGTTGGTACAGCCACTCTGGAAAACAGTGTGGAGGTCCCTTAAAAAGTTAAAAATTGAACTACCCTATGACCCAGCCATTGCACTACTGGGTGTTTACCCCAAAGATACAGACGTAGTAAAGAGAAGGGCCATATGCACCCCAATGTTCATAGCTGCATTGTCCACAATAGCCAAATCATGGAAGGAGCCGAGATGCCCTTCAACAGATGACTGGATTAAGAAGCTGTGGTCCATATATACAATGGAATATTACTCAGCTATCAGAAAGAACGAATTCTCAACATTTGCTGCAACATGGACGGCACTGGAGGAGATAATGCTAAGTGAAATAAGTCAAGCAGAGAAAGACAATTATCATATGATTTCTCTCATCTATGGAACATAAGAACTAGGAGGATCGGTAGGGGAAGAAAGGGATAAAGAAAAGGGGGGTAGGGGCGCCTGGGTGGCACAGCGGTTAAGCGTCTGCCTTCAACTCAGGGCGTGATCCCGGCGGTCTGGGATCGAGCCCCACATCGGGCTCCTCCGCTATGAGCCTGCTTCTTCCTCTCCCACTCCCCCGGCTTGTGTTCCCTCTCTCGC
>NC_048220.1:139780909-139809317 GCF_002007445.2 Ailuropoda melanoleuca | reverse complement strand
GGAGGGCACGTATTGCATGGTGCACTGGGTGTTATACGCAACTAATGAAGCATCAAACTTTACATCGGAATCTGGGGATGTACTGTATGGTGATTAACACAATATAATAAAATAAAATTAAAAAAAAAAACATATTCATTTATTCACTGGTTCATTCAACACTATTTACGCGTTATCAAGCCCGTGCCCAGCACTCTTGTAGATGCTGAGCCCACAGAGGCAATGCCTGCCTTAAACAGACGGACCAGATGCTCCCCACACCCTTTCCTGCCTCTGCTGGGCACAGCAGTTGGACTACCTTGGTGCACTTGCCTTGGTGGGACTTACAAGGGAAGTCAGGTAATAGATCTATGCACAAACAAAGATGGATCTGATTACAGATGAATTTCAACCTTTGAGCATTCTCCAGAAACAACCGGAGTGCAGCAGAAAAGAAGAACTGAGTTAGAGGAGCTGCTTTGGACCTGGCCAGTAATGAGCCAATTGTAATAGGGACGGCAAGGGGAGCATCGGATGCTCATGGAGCATTTCTTCATGGCAGGCCCTGGCATAAGCACTTGATCCCCTTAAACTCATTTGCTCTCACCACAAGCGTACAAGGTGGGGATTATCAGTATCTTCATTTTACAGACAAAGATAAGCATGCTTGGGGCCAGCTTATACTCTGATTGGTTGAAGTCTGTGCTATACCAGTTGTTAAGTCTTGTTAATGCTGGCCCTAGGTTAGGGGATGACTGGTGGGTGTAATTTCAGGTAGAGCAGTGGCTCTCAGTCAGGGGTGATTCTGCCAATTAAGAAACCTTTGACAAAATCTGGAGACATTTTTAGTGGTGACAACTTGGCACGGGGAGATGCTACGACGTCCACTTGGTAGAAGCCAGGGACACTCCTGAACGCTCTGTAATGCATATGTCAGACCCACAACAAAGAATGTTGCAGTTCCAAATGTCAGCAGTCCTGAGGTTGAGAAGTCCTGGTGGAAAGAACGTGTGCAATGCTCCTAGAGTGGGAGAGTCCCAGCACGGCTGGTGTTGAGTATACATTAGACAGAGTAGAATAAGTCAGCAACAGAGGCAGGGGTGCCCAAGAGGACCCTTGTAAGTGATGGTAGGGGCTGGGGTTTTACTTCAAGTGTAAAGGGGAGCAAAATGGGCACTGACGACTGCTACAGACAATAGAAGAGAAAAGGGGTCAGAGTCATAAGGCTGCTACAGTGGCCCCAGTGAGATTCAAGAAGGTTGGAACAAGAAGTGATGGCAGAGGTAGAGAAAAGCAAATGCACTTGAACTAAACCTTGGCACAGGATATGGCAGGATGGATGGGCGGCTTGCATGGGGATGGGGAGGGGGAAGCAGCTCGGTGGGTGGCTGGCTGGCGGGGGTGTCATTTACTGATTATGGAAAGGAAGGAAGACAGAAGGTGGAGGGCATGGCAGCTCTGAGATGCCTGTGAGACCAGACGTATCAAGCCGGGGGTCAGAGGTGGGGGTGTCAGGTTCACAGCACACATCTGGGCTCACAGTTGGGGAGAAGCAGTGGAACGAGTGATGCGAAAGAGGAAGAAAAGAGGCCAGGTCAGAAGAAATCCTGGAGTATGAGGTTCTGTAAGAGAGCGTCTTCCAGAAGAGTCCTCCTCTGCCCCGACTAGAATGTGGAGACCACTGGTGGCCTTGAAGAGAGCCAGTCAGAACAAAAGTGGGTAAAAACCAGATCCCAGGGGCGCCTGGGTGGCTCAGTCGTTGAGCGTCTGCCTTTGGCTCAGGGCGTGATCCCAGCGTTATGGGATCGAGCCCCGCATCAGGCTCCTCCACTGGGAGCCTGTTTCTTCCTCTCCCACTCCCCCTGCTTGTGTTCCCTCTCTCACTGGCTGTCTGTCTAATATATAAATAAAATCTAAAAAAAAAAAAAAAAACCAGATTCCAAGGGTCTGAGATCAGAAACAAATACAGTGGGCACATAGCTTTCTTACAAGATTGAGGATTTCTGCTGTGAAATGGAGCAGAGCCACAGGGCACTAACTGCAGCAGGAGAGGGTCAAGGAAGATTTAAGTGGATCACAAAAACCACGGCCTGTTTGTATGCCGGGAAAAACGATCCAGCAGAGAGAAACGGATGACATCATAAGGAGGGAACATGCAGGAGTTCAATCCTTGACAAAACTGGAGGAATGGAGGCCTCCAGACCACAGAGGCCTGGGTACAGAGAAAGAAATATTTCCAGGGCTTGCAGGTCTCTAGATGTGATGGTGTTAAATTAAATGCTCCCATCTCATTCCTTCTATTCTCACAGCCAGCTGACACCTCACTGATAAACTGGTCGTGGAAGGGATGGGAAGGAAGAGGGGCTTGGAGATTTAAGGAGAAAAATTGAGGCACGAAATAGTTATCCCAGAGAATGGTGAGCAAATATCCCAGGGAGAAAAAACAGGTTTGGGGGAGGAAGACTAGAGAACTCACTGGAAGTTTGAAACCATGAATTTGAAGTGAATTGAATCAGCCAAGTTGCCTAAAATTCTACAGAACACCTGGGAGCTCAGATGCAGACACAGACAGAGCAAGGGCAGCATGTTTCCAAGACTGGAGGGTGATCAATACGGCGGCCTCTCCAGTGAACACCCAGATCCCTGGCCTCGGGACCCAGTCCATCGCCCCCTGAACCACAGAACTCTCTTTCTGCTCTGTCCTCTCCGGTCCCCCAGCACCCACCTGCATGAAGCACTGAATCCTCATCCAGCAGGGTGACAGCCTAGTGTGGCTCTTTCTCCATTTCCCCCCAGATCCATTTTTTATAGTATAAACATTACAAATCTATACACAGGGACTCACTTAGCTTTTGATACAGCCAAAGCCATGTCATTGAATCTCAAACATCTTTTTCTCTTTCAAAAGGCCCAATTCTTGTAAATCAGTAGCCTCAAATCACAAGACTATTGTCTCTTCATAAATTCTAAAAGGCATCTAAGAAACTCCCGGAGTAGGACACGCGCAGGGGTCACTGCCCGTGGCTTTCATGAAAGAAGAATGTGGAAGTCCCCACTCCATGGAAGCCTGAGAGTAAGGAAAAGTAGGTGTGGAAAGCACCAAAATGTGTGCACCTGGACGTATACTCCACTGGTTAATAAATCAAAATGCTTTCCCATACAGTAGTTGAGTAACTACTGCAAAAATATGGGGGCGCCTGAGTGGCTCTGTCAGTAAGCATCTGCCTTCGGCTCAGGTCATGATCCCAGGGTCTTAGGACTGAGCCCCGTGTTGGGCTTCCTGCTCAGCAGGGACCTGCTTCTTCCTCTCCTTCTGCCCCTCCCCCTGCTGTGTACTGTCTCCCTCGCTCATTCTCTCTCTCAAATAAATAAATAAAATCTTTAAAATTAATTAATTAATTAATTAAAATATCTTATATGCTTCTTGAACGGTTGGTCCCAGTTGCGTATGTATGTGCATGTGTGTATTTGCCTAGAAAATAAGGAGGCATTGCCTTTGGAGCGTAGATAACCGGGCAGCAGGATTCTGATTTATTTATGGATTTCTGAATTATTCAAACATTCTGCCCTTGACGTGTATTGTGATTATTGTTAGAAAGAAATAATAGATACACTTTTTTAAAAAGTGAACAATTGAAGTAAAGTAAAATTGTTAAAATAAGGCTTTTGCGTGTGTTGGCATTTTGAATTACATTCCTGTCATAGCCAAGAAAACAAATGCCCAGGGACCTGCCTGCAAGTGTAGAGGGTCAGGGACAAGCCAGGTCTTCACCCTCCTTCATGTTGTCTCCAGGGGGCAGGACACATGGCGGAAAGCACCTAGCATCTCTAGGTCGCTCTGGCACTTTTCAGTCCAAGAGCTGATTCTCAAGGGTATTGCCAGCCCAGGGCGATTCTGCACCCTCTTCTTCTCCATGCTCTATTTCCAAAGAATGGGAGGTTTCCAGAAGAAAGACACTTTGAAAAATCCTGCTGCATCATCAGAGGCCTTGGTCCAGTCTCAGAGCTGGATCCATTCTGAACCACCCCCCCCAAGTCCGAGAACCGCCTGGTGCGGCAGCTGAAGAGTGGCCCCCCCAGAGGTCTACACACCAGTCCCCGGCCCATGTGAATATGTTACCGCATAGGTCAAAAGAACACTGCAGATGTGATGGCAGATCCTGAGATGGAGAGATGACCCTGGGTTCTCCAGGTGGGCCCAGGCACAACAACAGATTGGTGACAGACAAGGAATGAATAGTCTTAGAAGCCGGAGGATCCAAGGAACACATTCTCCCCTGGAGTCTCCAGGAGGAACCGGCCCCTGTCAACACCTTGATTTTCGCCCGGTGAGACGCAGTTCAGATTTCTGTAATCCTTGGAACTCTAACGGAATACATACGTGCTGTTTTAAACCACTACGTTTGTGGTCATTTACAACAGCAGCCAACGCGGAAAAACACAGCTGACTTAAAGCTGGAGGGAGGCCCCACCTCTCCATGTCCCCTGCCCTCATGGGATACTGGCTGGACTTTCCACAGGCTCTTGCCTGTTACAGCACTGCAGGGCTGCCCAGGGGTCGGGGCCCCGGTCACTCATGCTGCACGGTCAGCACCTGTGCCTGCAGTGTCTGCACCAACAGAGGGGACCGAGCACGGAGTGCAGGCCCTGTCTTCCTTTTGATTCTCTGGGGCAGGAATTCCAGTGCTGCGATCCTATCCTCATTATAAAAAGTCAAGTGTCAGTTCTGTTGGTGACAAGAATCAGCACTTTGTGGCTACTATCTCCTCAATCGGGGACAGCGACAAACATTCCAAAGGCAGTTGCACACAAAGGCATCATGGGAGCCCGGTGACCTCGGGCTTGGGTGTCACAGGCTGCAGTTCCAACCTGACCTTCCTAAGGACCCATCCAGCGTCGTGCAGGGCGCCCTTTAAATAGTTTGAGTCTCCAGCTTTTCATCTGTGGGATCAGGATTCATTGTGCCTTCTCTCCAGGGATGCTACAAAGCTTTCAATAAAGTGTGTGCTAATTTTCACACCATTACCAGCCAGTGGTTTGAGCACAGCCTGAGAGATGAGGACTCCAGACACATTTGAACCAGGTGAGAGCGTGGTACCTTCGTCACCTATCTCCTGACACTTAGCCAGGGGTGGAGAAGAGGGTGAGGTGAGATTGCTCTGGGCAAGAGGGAGGCTCCAGCCACTGGCTGAATAGCTCACTTCCCCCACAATCCTCAGCTGCAACGTTTTCAAAATGTTTAGCTAAAAGGGTATTTCTTGAAGTGAAATGCAGGTAGAAGCCCCACATGGAAAACTGATCAATGTGGTGGGTGTCGTGTGGGTTGGCCTGAGGAACGGGTCTCAGCACCTGGCGGGTCCCCTCTGGCTGCCCCAGACTCTCAGGAAAACCTTCCTAAGGCTGGGGGGCGGGGGTACTGGGCTCCAAAACCACTGCCCCCATCTGTCCTCACGCATGTTAGAGCCAGTGGTCCCACCGACCCCCAGATGTTTCTCCTGAAAACTGGGACCTTTCATGTGAAAAAAACAGACGCCTAGAATTATTGTCTCATCGGGCGAACGTCAGGCTAGTACCGGAACGTGAATTATGGAGCGAAGGGAACTACAAGCGTCCTACAAATCGAGCCCTTGTTTCACGCCACCCCACCACCTGCCCCGCCGCTCTGCGCTATGTATATGAAACCACGCGGCCCCGCCCACCTTCTCACACGGCTGCATGTTTTCTCTTCTCCGCACCCCTGACTCGCCGCGTTACAGATTAGCGCCTCGGGCTCTCCTTCCATTCCTCTGTCATACCCCGCATCACACAGTCAGGTACGCCTGAAAAAGCTGTCTCCCTCCTGTGTGCCTTCCTGTCCGTCTTCCATAATTACAGGGTAGGAGAAACTAAATGATGGGATATCCCAAGTGCAACACCATTGGTCAACTAAGGAAAGGCCAGAGAGAGAGAGAGAAAGGAATCTGAAAAATAACACAACTTACAAAATGCTTGGGTTGCGTACACAAGCAGCTCTTAGTAAGTGCAGCTTTCGAGTAGGGTTTTGAATGGTTTCTGTGCGCATCCTGGCATCTTGTCCTAGCTCCTATTGTTTCCACTCCCTGGTGGCCCTGCTGCCACTTAGCCCTTTGCTCATTACGCCTCCCCGTCCTGCCGTCCACCACCACCCTGGTCTACCAACATGACATGGCTCTTTCTCAGCAGCAGACAGACCCTTAGGTGTGGAAGGGGGTATTAAAGGCAGACTCCCCCCCAACTGAGAACATTTGCCTGATACAGTCAGAATAGCATGGGCAGGGGCGCCTGGGTGGCACAGCGGTTAAGCGTCTGCCTTCGGCTCAGGGCGTGATCCCGGCGTTAAGGGATCGAGCCCCACATCAGGCTCCTCCACTATGAGCCTGCTTCTTCCTCTCCCACTCCCCCCTTCTGTTCCCTCTCTCGCTGGCTGTCTCTATCTCTGTCAAATAAATAAAATCTTAGAAAAAAAAATTTGCATTTAAAAAAAAAAAAAGAAGAAGAATAGCATGGGCAGGTGGAAATAGATGAAAACCAAGCAAATGACAAAAGCATAGGCTATTTATCTTGAACTCGCTAAAGAAAGGGAGTTGGCCACCAACACTCGCATCCTGGCAGAGACCCGAAGGCAGGCAGAGCAAGAAAGCTTCCTGGTGGGACCAAGGGAGGACTTGGTGTGCCCTGAATGGGGCAGTTGGCACGTGGGGAGCTGGAGGTAGGCCAGGTAGAAGTGGGCATCCTGTGTGATTGGCCAAAGGTACACGTGTGGCTTCTCTGGCTAGTCTTAACCCAGAGTGAGAACAAAAATTAGGGAAGCTGTCAGATATTAATCAACTCCTGGCCATTTGGGGCTGACTATTATAGGATTGCTGCTTAGCTTCCTGGCTGACTCCTCGAGATAGTGGTCTGACTTCCCACAAGTCTGACTTACAGCAGCCTGGCTTCCTGGGCTGGTTATGGAGATAATGGGTTGGTTTCCTGGGCAGGTGGCTATAGGTTGTGGGTCCGAGTTCTATTTTTATATATATGGTCTGACCATTGTCCACTTGTGTATTCAGTCCCCCAGGCAAGTCAACCAAGCAGCCACTATTGACTCTATCGACATCCGCCTCCAGTGGACAAGAGAGTACAATGGGTTGAATGATGGCCCCCAAAAAGGTATGTCCACACTCTAATCCTCATTACCTGTGATGTGACCTCATTTGGAAAAGGGATCTTTGGGACGCCTGGGTGGCTCAGTGGGTTAAGTGTCTTCCTTCGGCTCAGGTCATGATCCCAGGGTCCTGGGATGGAGCCCCACATCAGGCTGCCTGCAGGGAGCCTGTTTCTCCCTGTGCCTAACTCTCCCTCTGCTTGTGTTCACTCTCTCTCTCTCTGTCTCTGGCATATAAAATAAAATCTTTAAAAAAGAAAAAAAAAAGGTATCTTTGCAGGTGCAATTAAGTTAAGGATCCAGAGAGGAGATCATCCTGGATTGCCCAGATGGGCTCTTCATTCAACAACAGTGTCCCTAAAGGAAGACAGAAGAGAAGAACAGGAGAGGAGGAAGAGGCCATGTGAAGACAGAGGCAGAAAACTGGAGGAACATGGCCACAAGCCAAGAAACTTCTGGAGCCACCAAAACCTGGAAGAGGTGAGGAAGGATCCTTCCCTAAAGCCATCAGAGAGCATGACCCTACTGATACCTTGACTTTGAACTTCTGGCCTCTAGAACTGTGAAAAAAATACATTGATGCTGTTTTCAGCTACGAAGCCCATGGTAGTTCTACAGCAGCCCTAACACAGGGGTTCCAGCAGGCACGGGCATTATAACTCCCTTCCTCCAGGCCTGCTTTGTCTAAGGAGGAGACATACGAAAAAGGATGGTTCCTATATTGGGGGCACATAACCAATATAGGCAGAAGAAAATTGAAAAATTCAAAATTTGGATATTTCAAAGTAGCTTTATATTTCTCAACATGAAGGTAAATCTCCAGATTTATTTTGACTTCTTTCCAGATGTTTGGCTTGTTATAAATAGAGATTTTCTTTGGTATGTGGTCAACAGTCCCTTGAGGGTTTATCTGTGGCTATTTCCTTAAACATGCACAGCAGCTAACACTATTATACGTAGGCAATTAATAATAAATAGAGCAGAAGAGCTTGTCCACAGCACCAGGGTAATATGCATGACAGGGCCATACATAACAGGGCATAACAGGCAGGGACCTGTCAGCTGGGCAACTGTAACTCATAGTAGCATATTTAAGATAGGGCAAATTACCATCTTCATACATTCTCCCACCCTCTGGAGTTTCTCTCTCCCTGCTTCCTTATCTTGCCCTCTTTTACTTTGCATTCTGGTCACTGCTGAGTTAGCCTTAGTATTTTAGAAGCAAAAAAGGGTGTCTCTATTGCATTTAGTTCCAAATTAAAAGCCCCAACTGTTCAAATTCTGGATTGATTACCACTTTTCCCAATGCAATACTCTTGTCATTTTAATCCGTTGTCCCTGATTAACTCTAGTGGTGTCTTTATTTTCAAATAATAGAGTCTAGAGATGTAATTAACATGCATAACAGAGGCTCTTGGGAATTCACAGCAGATCTCTCTCAACTCAGTATTCAGTGGGCATCACCGTGTACGCATGGAAGATCGCACAGTGTCCCAGAACATACCAACAGTCACCAGTGGTCAAATTCATGTCCACACAGAATCAAACATTGTAGAGAATCCGTTGGTATATTTAAGTGTGGGTGACTCATGGGTTCAACTCTTGCAAGCTGTTGGCTTCCACTGCCTACGAGGTACTCCCAGACAGACCCTCCCCACCAGCTGTCGGTAAATCAGACCCCTCTGGCACTATGTTAGCACCTTCCTTTTCTCCTCTTTGCACATGGAGAACAGAAGGAAAAAGAAAGGATTGATCCAAACATAAAGGGGTGTTCCCTTTCAGCAGACCTACTTTCATAAATGAAAGAGAAGGACCCGATCACCAACAAATGGACATGGAAAGTCTCCACACCCCAAAATCAAATGTCAGATGTGTGTCACAAACCTTTAAAATGTGCATTTCCTAGAACTGCACTTCTAGAGATCGATCCTAAGGAAATATCAGAAAAGTGCAGAAGGACATATGTCAAGGATATGAATTGCAGTGGTGTTTACTCTAGCAAAAAGAAAAAAAAACTGAAAGCAACCTAAATGTCCAGCCATAGGAGATCAGTCAATAAATTATGATAGAGCTTTATAATGGAAAACCATGGGAGTCATTAAAAAATGAGGCTAAAGGAACATATCCAGGGACATGGGAAATGTTACGTATTTTAAGCAGATTGTTTGAGTTTCCTATTCCTGCTGTAACAAATGATTGCAATCTTAGCGGTTTAAACCAACAAAGATAGATGCATGACCTCGTAGTTCTGAAGGTCAGAAGTTACAGTGGGTCTCCCTCGGCTGAGGCCAAGATGTCACAAGCTGTGTTCTTTCTGGAGGCTCTAGAGGAGATTTTTTTTTTTTTTTTTGCCTTCATCAACTTCTGGACACACCTGTATTCCTTGGCTCATTGGCCCTCCCTCCATCTTCAAAGCCAGGCATGCAGCATCTTCAAATCTCTCTCTGACTTTGACCTCTGCTTCTGTTGTCACATCTCTGACTCTGACCTTCCTGCCTCCCTCTTATGAGGACCGGTGTGATTACACTGGACCCACCCAGGTAATCCAGGATAATCTCCCATCTCAAAATCCTTAACTAAAATCACATCTGCAAAGTTCCTTTGGTTGTCTAGGGTAACGTATTCACCAATTCCAAGGACTCAGATGTGGACGTTTTAGGGGGACCCTAACTCTGCCTGCCATAAAAGATCATACTGCAAAGTAGTAACATACATAGGTAAATGTGATTCCATTTCTTTGGTTTTTGACACAAATTATCTAAATGTTAGGCACTGAGAGACTTTAACAAGAGAGTGATAGGAGATGCAGGGTAGACGTATATTCACACGTGCACACGCAAACACATGAACACACTGCTTGGTTGTTAAAATGTGCATTCCCTATAGCCCACCCACACCTCCCAATTCCCCAAAGCCCCTTCTGATCTGACTTTCTGCCTCGTGTGCTCATTGGCTCTTTCCTGCTACTTCTGTGCCCTCCCAATAGCCCTGGGGTCAGGTGGCTGCCGCTGCCTACAGTAAAACCTGAGAAATTTCATCAGGGTTTCATGGGACAGGCAGCTCCTCTCTGGGATCTTGCTATCTGGAGGCACAGGGCTGTTCTGCTCTCATGTCCTATGAAACCACCTGAGGGTTCTGAGTCTGACGGCATCTGCCTTAGGAAGGCAGGGCATGGAGCTCCCTTTTCAGAGGTCCACCAACATCTGTGTCCCACTGCTACCCAAAGGACAGTTGTATTGGCCCTAAAGGAAGGGAACTCTGCTGGGATTGTTGCCCTAAACCTTCTCTCTTATTGTCCTGACACCAATTCTCTGAGACCAACTGGATCTCTTGCCACTGTGTTCAATTCTAACTGACATTCAGTCAACACTGACTCCCAAGATTTGGGGCAGACCCCACAAGTTAAGGGCCAATACCTGCACCAGACCACCCCCACTTCAGATGGCAGTTGCAAGTTTCAGGGGCTGCCTACACTAATAGGCTATAAATTTGGAGGATATCATGATGCCCTCAGGTTCAATAATGTGTTAAAAAAACAAGTCAAGGAACTCACAGAGAGCACTGCACTTACTATTTAAGTTTTATTAAAGGATAAAACTTGGAAACACCCAGATGTGAGGGATGCATGGGGCAAAATCTGGGAGGGTCCCAGACTCAGAGCTCCCTTGCCCTCTCCCTGTGGAATCAGGGCACGTCACTCCCACAGCATACCAATGCATTCACCAAACAGGAAACTCCTCCTGCTTTGGGTGTCCAGAGTTTTACCGAGGTCTTAGTCCATCATTGGCCACATGGCAGAGAGATCTCCAGCCCCTCTCCTTTCCCAGACCCCTGATCTTCTGGGCCTGGCCAGCCTCAATCTTATATCTGAGGACCTGCCTTGAGTCACCTCTTAAGCATAAATTCAAGTGTGGTTGAAAAGGGCTCATTAAGAATAACAAAAGACATTCTCATCAGGCAGGAAATTCCAAAGGTTTTGAAGTCCTATGCTGGGAACTAGGGATAAAGACCAGATATCTTCTTTCTTGGGCCACACTCAGTCTCACAACTCACAAGCCAGAAAGGGACCCTGCCTGCTTTTGTCTACTCTCTGCTCTAAACACCTCTTTCCCTAGGGAGTGACTGCAGAGTGGCAGAGATGTACCAAAAGGATAAAGCACAACCGAAGAGAAGAAGTGCACTGGGCTGACATTCACTCACATTATGCTGCCACGCAAGCGTCAACTACTGTATGTACAGATTCTGGGTTCCCGACCTTCTAGCTCCTATGACAGCCCCCCCCCCCGGCCTAGGAGCCACACATCCCAGATTTTCACTTATGTCTCTATTCAGCAAATAGGTAGTGAACCCCTGCCGTGTGGTTGGCATCAAGCAAAGCTCTGGTATAGAGAAGACAGCAGACACAGTCCCTGTCCCTGGGGAGCTGATAGTTTAGCTGGCGAGGGAGACACCAAACAGGGAGTTAAATAATGATGTCATCACAACGATGCACAAAGGCGAAGTACCGGGTGCTCTGTGGGCAGATGGCCAGGAGAGGCGATCCAGAACGCAGTGTCGGGAAAGGCTAGTCTGGGCAGCCCCAGTCACCAGGAGAGGTGGAACATGAGGCCGTGTCAGCCCAGTAAAAGTCTGGGAGGTGGAAGCGGGAGGAGGAGGATCCAAGCAGAGGGAATACGTGTGCAAGCTCGGAGTGGGAAGACCCCAGTTCAAGGAACCGAAGGAAGTGTAACATGGAGCACAGACAAGGACAGCAAAGGAGGAGGAAGCTACAGGGGTAAACTGGCACAGGTAATGAAGGATCCAAGGGTCACAGTGAGGATCTGGTTTTCACCTTAACAGGAATGGGGAGCCATCGGGTGGGTTAAACAGGGGGACAACATGATCAACTTTGGGTCTTAAAAACATAACTCTGCTGCAGTGTCAAGAATGGACTGAAGGTGGGACACCTGGGTGGCTCCGTCGGTTGGGCGTCTGCCTTCAGCTCAGGTCATGATCCCAGGGTTCTGGGGTCGAGCCCCACATCGGGCTCTCTGCTCAGCAGGGAGCCTGCTTCTCTCTCTGCCTGCCGCTCCCCTGCTTGTGCTCTCCCCCTCTCTCTCTTTGTCGAATATGTAAAAAAAAATTTGAAAAAAAAAAAAAGAGTGGACTGAAGGGAACTAAGGGGAATTTGGAGAGGCAAATTTGATTGCTCTTCCTATACCCTACATAAGACATGATGGTGGCTTCACCCAAAACGGTGATGTGGAGGTGGAGAGAAGTGGATGGTGCTGGGGAGGGACAACTTTTCTTCTTACTGGTCTATGAGTTAAACTGACATGAGACAGATTCACAGGGGAAAAAATCAAATTTAATTATGCAATCCACAGAAACACGAGAGATCCCAAAGACAGGCAAAATGAGGTATATGTGTCATCCTGAACCAAGGAGAAGGGGGCAGGGGTCTGGAACTTTAAAGGGAAGGAAGACAATTCACAGGACGATGAAAAAGAATAAATGTTTGGCAAGCAAACTTTGCCAGGCCACACAGAGCCATGGTACATGGAGAGGGCTTTGATCAAACAGGCCTCGCTAAGTTCTTCCTCGTCTACCACCCCTCGTTCATATTATAACATAGTTATATAATATATATAACGTAGTTATCTTTGGTGACAACTTCTTCCTGGAGCAGGTCCTCTATTTAAATCCTTTTCGGCAGTCAGGGGGAAAGTCAAGGTCAAAGCTTTTTCCTGAGTCTTTTGGGCCTTGATTGTTGTAGCTCAAAATAATTTGTGTACTAAAGTAGCACATATTGGGGCAATTCATTCTGAACCCCTACAATGGCTATTAAGGAATATAAGCAGTAGGACTCACAGTTGATTGGATAGAGAAATTCTGCAAGAAGGTGTAAAGGATGATGCCCGACGTTCTGCTTGAGCTACCTGGTGGTGCTCGGAACTAGTAAATAATGGTGAAGGAACCCCAGGCTCAGGGAAGAAGGGAAGGGAAGGATCAGGATAGAGCGTAAGTTTATTTTCACCAATATAGTCCCAATTTCAAATGTTTGATTCTCTTGTCTTCATGAACTCTCAACATCTCTCAGAAAACTCTCTTTTGCTAACGAAACCACATTTTCAGATCTCCTTTGGTACAAATGCATCCCCAAATTTTCTTCTATCAAACTGAAAGCCTTTGGGTCCACAGATACAGTTACCAAATCCATGAGATTTCCCTTGTGCTTGAGAAGTGATGTTAATTAACCTCTTTCCTAAAGCTTGTAACCATTGTAAATTTCAGCACAATGATGATAATAAACTCAAGTAAGCTGTTTTCTTTCAGGCAAAAAAAAAAAAAATTTGGAAACTTCAACCTGGACACTTAATTCTATCCTGACAAAGACCAGATCCCTCTGAGATGATTATTACCACCACCACCCCACTCCACTTTCTGTATTTGACCTTGATTAAATAATGGGAAACACTTGGATATAATGAGTCACCCACAATTGTCAACAGCCAAGGAACTTTACCCCTAGGTCCCTTCCATAACATGGCAGGTTGCCCTACTACACAGTGATTAATTCAGGACTATGGAGCTGATCTATAACCAAGTTCCAACAGAAACATTTCAGTACTGTTCATCATAAGCAGTGAACGACAGAGCATACTGACATGGTTACTAACCAATTTTCATAATCAAAAAGCATTGTACTATATTGGCCAAAACATTAGTCATGGGATTAGAATCCATCCGCCCTTGAATAGTCTAATCCTCTTAAAAATAGCTCAGTAATCAGGTTAGCTTCCCTGTAAATTTTAGTAAACCCATCACTCTTATAAAAGAGTTTCAGTAAAGGAAAGATCAAACACTTTCTAAAATCCTTGATGCTGGTGAAACATTGGGCAAAATCAATGTTCTTACAAAGCACTTATATAATTGATTTAAGCTAAAATATACTAATAGAGATCCATTTGCCATAACAAATGGATTTATACTATAAAGACTTCCACTGTGGAAGCGAATTCTGAGTGCTGGTTTTCTAAATAATGTGACAGTAACGAGAAAGGGCATAGGGAAATATCTCACCAAGCACTCTACTTTCTAACAATTTTTAAATGGAAACCCCTTTTAGCAAAGCTATTTAAGTATTTAATGACTAAACGAATGGGCCAATTGTTTTGTGACTTTTTGGTGAGTGCAGTGCCCTGTCCCAGCAGGCAATGCTGACTTGACAGGCAAACTCAGCGCAAGCGTACAACGCATTCAGTTTGCTCTGGCAAATTCATCAAACCCACTCTTACCTCCAGTCTCCTAAGTGTTTTTCACACATCCCACATGACCAAGCCACAACCCCACCTTCCTGCAGTTTGCCAAAGTGTTCGAGAAGCCAAGAAGAGGATCACAAATGTGTTCCTATAAATTTCCCCTTAGATTCAGTTCTACGTTTGAATCTCTCGACATTATCCTGGATCCTTCATTGTGATCTTATCTACTGCCCAGTCCAGATTCATCATATCAAAAGATTATAATAATCACCCTGCCTATCTTCATTCAAATTACTGATAAAAATGCTGAAGCTTACAGATTCAAGAACAATGTCATTTTTTCAAGTTCAAATTAATATAAGATGGCATTATTGCCCAACTGGTTATTCTTCCCAAAAAGTGTCCTTGCATCCAACCCAAAGTTTTCTAAAGGCTTAGCTAAAGCTGAACAACAAACATCCCAGTGTAAGCTTCATGGACTAACACTGGATGCATGCACTCAGAAGCATTCTAAGATTCAAACTTTGCTGACTAACCAGCAGGGAGCCATTCCCCCTGATTTCACTCCACCTGACCATGGGCTGCTGTGACTGCCTCTTCTTTGCTATTTATACATGAGAAGTCAACCATCCTCTCAAAAGTTAAAAAGGTACTATCCATACAATTGTAATCAAAATGCATTTATACTTTTGGAGAATATTCCTGTGATGGTTAATTTTATCTGTCAGCTTTGCTGGAACATGGTGCCCAGATATGTGATCAAATATTATTCTAGAGGTTTCTGTGGAGTTTCTGGTTTTTTGATGACATGTACATCTAAATTGGTGGACTTCAAATAAAGCAGATTGCCCTCCATAATGTAGGGAGACCTTATCCAACTAGTTGAAGGCCTTAACAGAGCAAAAGACTGACCTCCCTGGAACAAGAAAGGATTCTTCCAGCAGATAACCTTCAGACTTGAATTGTGACATCCACTCTTTCCTAGCAGTATGACAATCTTCAGACTCATGACCTGACTCAGCTCTTTCCTTGGTCTCCAGCCTGATGGCCTTCAGACTTGAACTACTGATTTTGAATTTGCCAACACACACACACACACACACACACACACACACACACACACACATATCCTGGAGAACCCTGATTGATATAATCAAAAAAGTATTTTAATATGAAAAGCACAAAAATTTACTAACATATTGCACAGAAACAATCTTATACCTACAGCTCTTCAAATGAATCATGAATAACATCCTATTAGCTTCTTTATTCTCTTTAAGTAGCTCACATCCATTGTTCTTTAGACTTTTTTTTCAGGTTGTATTCACCTTCTTATCCGTCCTTGAGATCTTGGGTGAAGGAAAGTATATAAATATTTCACCTCTGCAATTCCAGTTTTCCACTCTTCAGAAGATAGCTACTGAATCATAGGTCAAGGATACAGCCACTGTCTGGTGCAGAAGTCATAAGAACATTAATAACTCCTAGTGGATTTATGACTCAGGCTTATTGAACAAAAAAATTACATTCAGGGCACAAGAGCCCCTTAAGGCAAATGCGAAAGGGAAGCACGAGTGAGAGTGAGAGAAACTGCACTTGCTCAGGGCAGGAGAAGCCTACGCTCAACACTTCTGGGGGAGGGTAAGATAAGCCATGCTGAATGTAGACATTTCCAGCAATAGCCCCTCTACACACACACACACTGGGGCTATAACAATGATTTTTTTTTTTAGTGACAAGTGATTTCTTGGAAGACGTCTTTGTCTGATGAGATGCCACCGTAAAGTAACAAAACCACAGAAGACCATGGAAATCACAATGATGGATAACGCTATGTATGAGTCCCAAGTTACCTTTGCATCCCAATTACTTGTGGGGATAGGAAACAGTCAGAATATGGGTAAGAGAAAGCCAATGGTAATCCAAAAATTTAATTTTAGCAAATGGTTCAAAGTCTTCCACAAGATCCTTTATGAAAAGGATTGACAGGTGTTGCATTTGCAGTGAAGAGAGCCACAGAAGCTGCCTGAGAAGACCAAGTAGTGCCCCGTCTCCTGGGAGAAGAACACTAGGGAAGATTCTGGATCCCCAGCTCTGCCAGGCACCAGAGGTCTCCCAGGCACCAGCTCCTGCTGTCCTCAAGAGGCTGATCCATAAATGAGAATGAGAATTTCTTAATTCACATCAAAAGAACTCTTTATTGGGGCACCTGGCTGGTTCAGTCTGTAGAGTGTGCAACTCGATCTTAGGGTCATGGGTTCAAGCCCCACATTGAGTGCAGCCAATACTTAAAAATAAAATCTTAAAAAAAAAGAACTCTTTATCCACCATAAGATTTACCTCCTCTGGTCAGCACATTCTTCCCTCTTGGAAAATTCTAACACGTAAAGTCAAATTATAAACAAGAGACCAATGAGCATGCAGTGAGGACCAAGAAAAGATGGTGGAATGATTTTATGGAGAGTGACATCAAGTCTTGGGATACAGACAAAGAGATGAAAGCATGTCTGCTGCTCAGGACATCCTGTCCTGCAAACGGTAAAGTCCCCACGCCAGAAATGTCCTCTTCTCCCACTCTCATTCTCTTGGCCCATGTTGAAATTTGCCCCTGGATCTAAGTGCTTCTGAAACCCTCCAAACACTCATTACAGATTATTGAATAGTACAGGTGCCATGGCCTGAATTATGGCCCCCCAACTTCATATGACAAAGTCCTAACCCCTAGCACCTCAGAGTGGAACTGTATTTGGAGATGGTGTCTTTAAAGAGTAACTAAGTTAAAATGAGATTATTTCAAATGAGATTCTAATTCTATGTGACTGGTGTCCTCATTTAAAAGCAGAAATTTGGGGGTACCTGGATGGAATGGTCGGTTAAGCATCTGTCTTTGGCTAGGTCATGATCCCGGAGGTCCTGGGATCGAGCCCCACATCGGGCTCCTTGCTCAGCAGGGAGTCTGCTTCTCCCTCTGCTGCTCCCCCCTCCCATACTCTCTTTCTCAAATAAATAAATAAAATCTTAAAAAAATAAACAAAAGCAGAAATTTGGATACAGATACACAAATAGAGGGAGACCACGCAAAGACACAGGGAGAAGACGGCCATCTACAAGGAAGGAGAGAGCCTACAACATCTTCCTGCATTCCTTAGAAAGAACCAACCTTGAGGACACCTCGATTTCAGAATTCTGGCCTCCAGAACTGGGAGAAATTTAATCTCTATTGCTTAAACCATGAGCTCTGGGTAGTTTGTTATGGCGGCCCCAGCAAACTAATAGGTGGGGTACCTCAGAGTTACATGTGGATTTTTCACTCTCTGAAATAGGGTTTTTCACAATCTTCAGAGGGGCTTTTCTTCCCCTGCATACTCCTGCCATTCCAAGCACTAAAAAATGACTGCCTATACCCCAGCTAATGAGCAGAGATATGCCTATTGCCAGAGACTAAAGAAGGGAAGTCACTTTAAGAGGCGGAGCAGGAATCTTTGTGTTGCCCAGATCACATAATTAGCTCAGAGTAATTGATGAGTATAGACATAAGTCCTGAGTACATATTCATTCACACTATTAAATATTCATGAAACAATTGTCTCCAATTGGAGCCTCAACATTCCCCTGCCCTTTTGTTCTCAACTCCTGCAATTCCCCCTCCCCCAAAATCATTCCACCTCTGAAGAAGCTTCCTCTAGTTCTTTAATTGCCAAACCCAGTGGATGGTTTTCTACTACTGTTTTTCTGGACCTCTTTTCATTTGATTCCTTCCTCTCTGTTGAAACCCTCCACCATCTCCCAGCTTACACAATTAGCCGACCTCTTCCATGTCTGACTACCCCCTCCTGGGCTCTGCCATGATAGTTTTCCTCTCGATGCCTCACAAATATTACTACTCCTTGAATTTATGTCCACCTGCTTCTAACAGCACATGAATTTATCTATCGCTTTTACACTGCTGACGCAGATCTACACAAGAACTGGCTTCTCCCCACTGCCTTCGGCCTAGTACCACATGTCCAGCTTTCTGATGAGGAAACCCAATTTTTTTTTAAAGATTTTATTCATTTATTCGACAGAGATAGAGACAGCCAGCGAGAGAGGGAACACAAGCAGGGGGAGTGGGAGAGGAAGAAGCAGGCTCACAGCAGAAGAGCCTGATGTGGGGCTCGATCCCATAACGCCGGGATCACGCCCTGAGCCGAAGGCAGACGCTTAACCGCTGTGCCACCCAGGTGCCCCGGAAACCCAATTTTACTTCCACTCCATTAGAGAGAACCGTGTGTGGCCCTTTGCAGCCCCTTCTCAGCTACATCCTGGAAGAGGAAGCACATATCCTGTTGGTCCTTCATAAGCACCTGAGAATTTGCATCACCTGTCAAATAAGGCAAACCCTTCTGAACGTGGCAGTCAAGACCCTCCGAAAATGGCCCTAGCTTTTCTTTCCAGCCCCCCCTCCACTCTCCGTACTTTCCAATCTAGTCAGGGCAGACATTCTCTTCCTTCTCAGTTATTTCCAGGCCTTTGTTCATATTCTCCGTGTTTAGAAAAGTTTTCCCTGCTAATCTACTTTCTATTCATCTTCCTAATTTAAAAAAAAAAAAAAAAGAAAAGAAAAAAATTCTTCCCTTTAGCTTTCACCGAGCCTTAGCCAGGCAGAATGCCACCATATGCAGTGTTCCCATTGTGCTGCATAAATCCCACTGCCACAGTGTTTATTCTGTGTCACGCTCATTTGTTTGTAAATCTGCCTTCCCCATCGTTCCATGAGTCATCACAGGACCACGGCTCTCATCTCTGAAGACTCTTGAGCCTGCCACCATCATTAACGTGGTGACTCGTGAGTATTCCTGAAGGGAACTCAACTCTTCCGGGGAGGAAGCATGTACAATGCATATAAAATTGGGAGAAGGATATGGCTTTGCTACGAAACACAAAACAGTAGCCACACACAGAATTAACACAGTATTCCTCCTCTTCAGGATTTAGGACTTCTGAACATTAAAATGCCCAGGAGGTGTCATAGAGAATAGCACCAACCAAGGCTGGAAACCAAACCCTGAAATTCCTGACAGATAGCCTGGCTAACTAAAATTTTAAATGCTTTTCTTCAGTTTCACTTCAGGAAATTAAAACCTGACCAACACGGTCTGTGAAATCCAGCTCTTGATATCTGTGTCAGAAGGTGCCCTATCTGATGACATCAGAGAGGGAGACAAACGATGAGAGACTCTTAACTCTAGGAAACAAACTGAGGGTTGCTGGAGAGGAGGTGGGTGATGGGATGGGGTAACTAGGTGATGGCATTAAGGAGGGCATGTGATGTGATGAGCACTGGGTGTTACACACAACTGATAATTTATGGAACAATACACCTGAAACTAATGACGTACTATCAGTTGGCTAATTGAATTTAAATTTAAAAAAAGAAAGAAAGAAACTGGTCTCTAAGATTTCTGGATTTCTGAAACCGCAGAACTTTCTCAAGAGGTGGAAGCCAGGGGATGGCTCATTTGTTTGAGGGAAAGTCTTGAACACATCCTTCCGGTTCCTCAGATGCAGAGTGAGTGCCTGCTCATTGGTCCAAGGGAAAACTATGAGTTGACCTGATGCAAAACCAGATTACAAATTATTGAGTTTGAATTGTGTCTTTGTTGACTTCTCACTGGAGGGCGAGGAGAAGGAAGACAGGAAAGAAATTATTCTTGATTTGGTGTGAATTTTAGAAAGAGCTATTACTTATTGAGAGCCTATGTCAATCTTTCCTAATAAAACACTGGATCCTCTAACTTGAGACCTGGAACTTCAGGAAAAAAGTGAAGACATGGATCTTTCCCTAATGCTGGAGTCTGGGCTAAAAAGGAAATAAATCTGGCTTGGCAAGATGAAAGCTGCGTAAGACTATTAACACGTACCCTGGTATTACTTGCATGAACTATCCTGAACCTTGGAGAACATCCTGGTGTTCAACTGTCCTCTTCTGGAATGATTATCTTTGGAGCCCCCACAGTGAGCCATGAGCAGTTTCTGTTAGAATGAATGTATATTCCCAGCATCCATTTCCCTGGGAAGAGGTTGGTACGGGAACGAAGAATGAAGATTTCAGAGATGACGTTTAGAATGGGGTGAAGGGGTACACCATCTTCTCTTTGACCTTGTAGTGGATGGCCTTTGAATGTGTGGATATAATGACAGGGGGGTGACTCCCTCTGAAAACCACATCTCATAACCATCGTAAGCTATTCTTGGTGTTGTATTTGTCTTCTTTTACTGATAGACATTCAGTAGAACTTTACCAATGCAGCCTGATGTCAACTGTGCTGTCGGCTTTACGTGGAAGGGCTTGATTTATGTTGGAGACAGAGAGGCAAAGGGGGTCAGTAACACCCCTTTCTCAGGCCTGAGTAATGGCCCTTTAGCCTTCACCAAAAGATGGGGGGCTGTGTCCACCAGAGGGCACTCTGCATGACGGCCATCGGCAGCAGGGACTGTGGGGTCGTCCAAGAAGATGAGACTGGAGATGAAGGTCACGAGAGAGCGGATCCCAAATCCACAGACATCCCCCAAATACCCAGGAGATTATTTAAGGGGGGAAAGGCACCTGCGGGGGGACGTCTGAAGTTGTGTTACTCTAAAAGAAAATGTGACTTCAATTTGAACCTGGGAGCTGATGAGGCCTGGACACCCAGTTACCATTTCAAAGTAGGTCTTTTTTATGAAGATGTGTCCTTGTACTTTTCCACTCATTTAGGCGAGCTCCAGCTAGCAGGGTATAGAAGAGCATAATCATCATTTCTTAGTTCCAAGTTCTCCTGGTTGTGAACAGGTACATTCGTATTCTCAGGAGGAGAATCTAGGCAGCGTGCTTTATACAGAACAAGTACGTGCCAACTGCACAGACTACTTCTCTTCTGTTGGCTTCTTGCCCGCTTTAGAATTAAAAGAACTGTGTGTGTGCATGTGCGCGTGTGCACACGGCCTGTGCATACGTGTGTGTATGTGCGCATGGGCGCACCTGCACGTGGGCATTACGGTCTATATGGAGAGGTGTGGGAGGAAAAAATGCCCAATGTTAGAAAACTGTAACCTTTTGGGGGAGTTTCACATTACCAGTGAATTGTTACTTCTTTCATATTTGTAAAGCCTTAAGTTTAATTGACAAAAATTAATGAACAATGGAAGGGCAGCATAAACACTTGGACTTATTACCCAGAACATCTCGTACTTATCAATTTATGCAGGATGACCAGCTCTCTTGGAACAACTCATTAAAGTGGAGAACTGGACTTGCGGCCTGTAATGCTTTCTGGAAGACCAGTCCTAGATGTCACTGACTAATTGGGCTAATTGGAAGAGAAAAACTGCACAAAATGTTCCTTCAACATATACATTAATTTGCTCTTATTTTCAGCTGAGTCCTTCGTATCTAATTGTGTTGATTTGTAATTCTGAAAAATGAAAAATTCTAAGGGAAAAACATTTATAAAGGGCAATTCTAAAGGAAAATAAAGATAAAGAAGAAGGTCAAAAGTGCTATAAAATCTAACATATTATTCTTTTGACAATCTGTTCTAAGATACTCCAATCACTTAAAACTCACTAAAAATATCATCTTGAACCCTCTTGGGAACTGAGAACTGCATGTCCCAAATAATTGTCAACATGACATAGAGCTTTTCTTTGCTGTAAGGCAGTTCCCAACTGACAAATGAGTTGTGCTCAGAAAGTTCTTTTGAAGTTAATTGTTCAGAACTCAGGCCAGCTCACAGAAGAAAATTAACCCTAAAAGCTTCTTGTTTGAGCTCCTCGGGCTACCGTACAGGGTACTGCAGACCAGGGGGGGGCTTCAACACAGAAATGTATTGTCTCCCAGGTCTGGAGGTCAGAGGTCCAAGCTCAACGTGTTGCCAAGGGGGTTCCCACTGAGGGCTGTGAGGAAAAGTCCGCTTTGTGCCTCTCTCCTTGCGTCTGGGGGTTTGCTGGCAATCTTTGGCATTCCCTCTCCGCCTTCATCTTTACACGGCGTTCTCCCTGGGTGTGTATCTGTCTATGTGTCCAAATTCCCCTTTGTTATGGGAGAGCCATCATAACTAGATGAGGGGGCCCACCGTGCTCCAGCACAGCCTCCTGTCAACTAATTACATCTGTGACGACCTTATCTCCCTAAGAGGTCACATTCTGAGGTAATGGTTCAACATATGAATTTGGGGCGAATTTGGGGTGGGGGACACAGTTCAACCCATAACACTCCCAAAGTGCCCTTTGAGCAGGGTCACTGAGAACACTGCTTCTGCCAGAGGGCAAAGAGGGTAGCAATGCCTCTTCCTCAGGCCAGAGGAGTGGCCCTAAATTGAGCTTTCACCAAAAGACGGGGTGGGGGTGCGGTGTGAGGAACATCTCTGGGCTCATAGCTCTTCCGCACCTGAGATGGGGGGAGGGAGAGAGCAGGGCTGAACCCACCGGCCCCAGGAAACTGAGTTCTCCAAGTCAGCCCTGCAAGTCAGGGTCCTGGAACACAGCACTGGAGAAGAGTGGGAGTCCCCTCCAAAGGCACCTGGCTCCCAGCGGAGAGTCTCCAAATTGAGACACAGCAGGATCCCGTGGCTGGCCTGTTGAAACAGAGCCAAGGCCACCGGGCCAGTTTCTGATTCAGTAGGTTTGGCGTGGGGCCTGGGGAATGGCACTTGTACCAAGTTTCCAGGTGAGGCCGAGGCTGCCAGTCACGCACTACTGTTTGAGAACCACTGTCTTCAAAGATACGTTATTGAAAAGATCTGCTTTCTGATTTCAAAACAAAACAAAACAAAAATGCATCTTCCTGGGAAAAATCTCCACAGGAAGAAGGGCAGCAGTGGATGGAGTGGTGGTCTCCCCAAAGACAAGTCTGCCAGGAACCTGGGGGTGTGACCTGACTTGGGAAAAGGGATTTTGCAAAGATTATTGAGGACCTGAGATCAGATCATCCCGGAATAACCAGGTGGCGCTAAGTCCAACGGTACATGAACTTATAAGAGACAGAAGAAGATGGAAGCAGCCCAAGGAATGGGAGGGACCCCCAGAAGCTGGAGGAGGAAAGGGAAGGCCCCACTCCCTTGGAGGCTTCAAAGGCAGTGTGGCCCTGCCATCACTTTGATTTCAGCCTTCTAGCCTCTCGAACCGTGACAGAATAGACTTCTCTCATTTTAAGCTCCCAAGTTTGTGGTAACTTGCCATGGCGGCCCTAGGAAACGAATACAGGGAGCTTCTTTGACTAAATCAAATAAGCCTAAGCGAATCTGAAGACAAGGCCATTCTCCTCATTCTTCCCAGAGATGGATAAATCACAAATTAACACCAGCCATCCTTCTGCAGTCTCTTACCCTAAAATTAACATACTTCCAATGAAATAATATTACACTACATAGAGAATTTGTGGAACATTTTTTTCAATAGCTAATAAAAATGTGCTCCATGGAGGAGCAAGTTTACCTATAGAATAAATTATGTTCCTAACATTTTATATACAGGCAAAACACCTGAAATCATACAAGGATGTAGACAGGAGATGCTCCAGCTGGCGGACCCCCAGCCAAGGCCCCACCACTCCCAAAGCACAAAGCAGCCTCTGGCATACACCCCGCCTGTCTGAGGGTGAAACAGGGTCCAACAGAGCTGAGAAGCCAGAGAAATGCCAGCCACTGACAGAAGTGAACACAGACAGAGTGGTGTGACCGCCACAGTGGAGAGGAGGCGGCCCAGGGAGGCTTCAGACTGTGCAGAGGTGGCCGTACCCAGGGAGCCAACAGGCCAGAGGGGAGAAGAGGAGGAAATCAAACCTTCCACCCGCACCAAAGCCACACTGCCATCGTGTAGCCCGTCTGGGGACAGTCCTTGCCCAAACCCATCAGCCCTCTCCACGCTCATCAGTCAGGGATACCTGGATCTCAAGGCCCCCGAAGAACAGGACATATGGAACTGGGCATGTCCTGCATTAATCACAGGACTCATTCTGGAAAAAATGAACTTGCCTCCAGAGGATATTCGAGAGTAGCCCCAACTCAACATGATAAAATGACAAAGACCTGAGTTTAAATAACCATACGCAAGTGGAAGGACCAGCACCACCTCCAAGCATAGGTCTCAGTACTCCATGGGGGGGAGTGGGGGGAACCATCCCTTCTACGCACTTTAGAGACAAAGGGAAGAGAGGCAGAATTTCTGGAAAAATCTATTACCAAAGATTATTCTTAAATACAAGTCACCTAAGCAGGGACTGTCCTACTCTACAGTTAGTCGCTGGGGCCTTACAGACGGAGGGAGCAAATGGCAGGCCAGGCGGCGCGGAGCATGAAGGAGGGTCAGCAGAACCAGAGAGAAGCCCACAAGTCCAGACAGGGCCAGAAGGGAAGCTCCTCCCAAAACATGGGGCCACGAACTCACTGCCTGAGAAGGGTCAACACTGGACAGCACATCCCACTATATTGCTTGTACGTCTCAATAAATACGTGAGTGACACATACATCATACAGCTAGAGCTGTATTATTAGGAGTATATTGTACTGTGTTTTGTGTATTAATATAATGTGTAACATATTGATATATTACATATTGCATATATTATATATGTAATATAATGTATATTACACATATATATGTATTGCGTACATATTGATAATTTACATATATTGCATATTATATTATGCTAGCTCATAAATAATTTATATATATGTACGTACATATGTCTACCCATCTCTAGCTGTCTCACTCCAGAATGCAGACCTAGCTGCTCTCAACACATCCCTTCGTCCACCTTCGAAAGCTGATATATGGAAGGCCCTACTCAACTACTGTAGAGAGAGGTCCTGAGTGTGCCTGGCACACCCTGTGTCATAAGACTTGCAGCAGCCTGGATGTGTGATGCAACCCACTGCTCTGTACCCAGAAATGGGAAAGAACCTCGTGGTTTCGGTGCCACTTCTGAGTTGGAAGCGCGCATATTCCCTTCGGCAATTGTCCAGAGAAGTCAAGTAGCGGTCAGGAGGGTCCTGCTTGCTCTGCTCACTCTCCAGATGGGTCTCTCCAACCTTCATCATTCTTGACTTTTCTTTCTTGCTCTATTCAGACAAGCCCTGGGGCATAAGATGAGGCCGGGGTGCCTCCTCACTGCCCCACTACGACTGCGTCTTCTCCATCCATTTCCTTGGGGCAGGGAGGCACACAGGCTAAGAGGCGCATAGTGGGGACAGAAGAGTAGACTGCTGCTTGCCTTCACCCCACAAACCCCGACTGCCTTCTGCTCCCTCTGCTGGCCCACCAGCCGCCATAAGCAGACGTGGTACAGCCCACGGCAACTACTGGGTCTACACCGATCTCCAGGGAAAGGAAGAACAAGATCAAAGACCGCTGTGCCCACGCAAACCACTTCATGTCCAGGTCAACACTCGAAGTGAAGAATTAAAAATAACACATTGCAAGAGAATGATTTTGTCCTCTCCATCTCTTCCACAGAGCTCTAATAGTTGTTTTTCTTGCACAATTTTTCATACTAATTAAAAGTGATGGCACTGTATGTAAACAGCCTGAAATTTCAGTGATAGAGAGGGTGTTTATGTCTCTTGTTTAGAAATGTGATCCGTTTCCTGGCACTGAAGGAACTCAATTTACTAAAACCAGCAGAAAGCGCTTATAGGGTAACCCTACTGTACCATTTTTCCTGGGAAACATTTGTAATCTACTTCATCAGAGATGGAGATTTTCTATTAAAAATATATCAACACCCTCATAAAGGCCATTTTCCCCTCGCAATTTATTCTGAGTAATAACATCTAAGCCACAAATTTGTTGACAATCAATTTTTGCTTCTCCACGCAGTTCGGTTGAAGAGTATCCATTTCTCAGTAACAGAGCGGCGCCAACACAACATGGCATTCAATTACCAGGTGCGGTGACACTGCCCACCCCCCAGTGCCAGGTAACACATGTACAGAGCACCACTGGCCCCAAACCCTGAGCCTCGCAAGGGCTTGCTGCTCTACTTTAAATGGGTTTAACTGAGTCCGAACAGGAGTGATGTAAGTATTGAACCTCGACTGCATCACGAAAAATGTCTCCTGGGTGTAGATGTGTGAAAGAGTCACTTAGATGTTGACGAGGGGCACCCTCTTGATCGCGTTTTTCATCACAGAAAATATTAGGAGGCGTAAAACCTGCAAGTCTAGTGGCTTGAGTAAAGAAACCCAATGACAGGGATACTCGAGGCTGCCTCCTACTTCATTCTGGAAGGTTGCTGGGATGGACTGTTGTAATTATAGCTTTTATCCCCCCCCCACCCGTCCCCCCAATTTCTCCCAGTAACAGAACCTCTTGTGGGAAACTCTTCCCAACCAATGTATTTAAGACTCATGACTCAGGCTTGGTCCATCTAAGAAACACAAGCCCCTGACTACAGTGATTAATTACTTCAGGGACAGACAGCCACTTAGGTCAGGGAAGGCAGTCCACCTCCCCCAAAGAGACTTTGCTGGAATCATCAGAAAGGAGACTCTCTCATACGTGCTAGCTTCATCACTGGGAAGACGTGAGCCCAGGTGTGCTGGCAGCCATCTCTGACAACACATGGAAAATGTACCTGAGAAAGAAGAAATTTGAGGAAGCAGATTCAAGCTAGAGAGAGAGGCAGCATCCTGATGTCACTGCATGTGCCCCTCAAACCTAGGCATCCCTGGATATAGGAAACAATGTTAAGTTAATTTGAGTTGCGTTTCTGTCACTTACAGCACAAAATATCCTCACACGGACCCCAAGTTAAAAATCATAACCTGTATCTAGGCTAAAACAAAATTCTTGTTTCTGCTACCCACAACACTTCCAACACCAAATACGTAGGTTTTACATACAAAGAAAGGCTGATGCTAACTACCTGGCATTAGCACAGACCCCACAGATTAAGGGCTGGACCCCACAAGACCACCCCCACTTCAGACACCAACCAAAAGTCTTGGCCTCTGGTATTTATGACCAACTGACTGGCTATAAATGAAAGGTTCCCATGACCCCCTTCTCGAGTTCAATAATTTCCTAGGAACAGCTGACAGAATTCAGGAGTGTTTCACTTACTATCTGGGGGTTTATTGCAAAGGATACAAATGGAAGAGATGCACAGGGAGATGTATAAGGGGGAAGCAGGGAGAGACTCCCATGCCCGATCTGGGCATGTCGCCACCCCCTCCTCCAGTACTTCAATGTGTTCACCAACCCAGAAGCTTCCTGAACCCTGTTGGTTAGGGTTTTTGTCAAGGTTCCACTATGTAGGTATGGTTGATTAAATCATTAGCCATTGGTAATTAGCTTAATCTCCAGCCCCTCTTTACTCCCTGGAGGTCAGGGGTAGGACTGAAAATATCACCCCTCTAATCACAGGGTTGACTTCTCTGGCAACCAGCCCCCTCCTCCACAGTCACCTACTTAGCATAAACTCAAATCCGATTGGAAAGACTTTATGATGAATAACAGAAGATGCTTCTCTCACTTCTACAGGGAAATTCCAGGGGAGTTAAGAGGTCTGTGCTAAGAACTAGGGACAGTATATATTTCTTCTTATGTCACAATATCACATAGGCAAATCTTTTTTTTATTTTTAAAGATGACACCTTTTAGAGATTAGGTTGTTGGCTAAACTTTAATGCATATAGTAAGTAAAAACAAAGATTTTACTTTTTTCATTTTTTGTTTTTTATTCTCATTTTATCTTGTTTTGTTGGTGTCTAGGAATGTTCCGATATACTAGGACAAGCAACATTTGGACATAAATTATCTCAAAAGGCATTTCTTTAACCAAGTTCTAAGGAGGCAGGAGTTCCCAGTGATGGTGTTGCTAAATAGGATATGTGCTCTCATAAAAGCCATCTATGAAAAGCCTACTGCAAACATTATTCTCAATGGGAAAAAGCTGGAAGCCTTTCCCTTAAGATCAGGGAACATGCCTGATCTCGCCACTATTATTCAACATAGTACTAGAAGTCCTTGCAACAGCAATCAGACGACAAAAAGGGATCAA
>NC_048220.1:139742979-139780809 GCF_002007445.2 Ailuropoda melanoleuca | reverse complement strand
GCAACTAATGAAGCATCGAACTTTGCATCGGAATCCAGGGATGTACTGTATGGTGACCAACATAATATAATTTAAAAAATCATTAAAAATTAAATAAATAAATAAATAAATAAATAAATAAATAGGATATGTGCTCTGTGTTTGGACATTTACGTCCTTAGCCACACAACGGCCATCTCTGCCGCTCTCGTCCAAGGGCTGAAATCTGTGGAGAATCAAGAAGGTGTTGGCTCTTCATCAGAATCTGACCTGCTCAGATAAGGAAAGATGGCCGCCCACTGTGGCAGAAGAGCAGTTCCTGGCACTTGAACCATGGCTCAGGGGCTACCTAGAGGCTGGTTTCTCACAACACTGCTATTAATAAGATAATTGCTACATTTCCCTCTCTGACATGAATAATTTATTTGAGGCCACTCTCCCTGAAATCTCCTATCAAGTACAACCACTCTTTCCTTTTTAAGAAAGTTAGTTGGGGGGTCTTGGGGGACAGGGGTTTCAGCAAAAAATAAACTAAGAGAAATCAAATGTAGAGGTATATGTCAATTCAACAAATATGGATTTGACGTCTCTTTCAAGAAAAACACTATGCTGGGGGAGGGTGCAAGGGCGGAAGAGACACAGAAAAGTGAGCCACAACTCTGTCCCCACCAAGTGTGCAGTCCAATGGGACACAAAGGAAGGAGATTAAGCAAGAGAGAGAAGACAAACACACATCTAAAAAATAAGTCAGCAAAAATATGCCGTAAGAAAAACAGAAGACAGCTAAAATACAGGTAAGGCAATATTTAAGAGGGGAAAGATTGGGATTTTTCAGATGCATTTAGATATGCATTTCCCAAAGTTTGTCCTATAAAACACCAGTCCAATGAGATGCACCTTGAAGAAAGGGTTCTATGGTCCGATCTATTTTGGGGGAATGATTTCCATTCTGCCACTATTATCCCACATTAGAAATTCATAATATATCCTAGTTTATTAAAGGCTCTGACTAGTCCTACTGCAAAGAAACCTATTTACCTTTAACACAACATTTTCCAAAGTTATCTGATTACAGAAGAGTTCTGCTCTCCATGGAAAATACTCTAAAACATGCTAAGGTATACCACCTAAGAAAGATTCATGATTTCATCATGCAAACCCAGACATTCAAAAGTCTGGATTTCTTTGCAATCCCACATATTGTTACCTCAATTATTGGCTTCAAATTATTTAGTAAACCTGCTTTGTTCCACCAGAAAATGAATGAATGAATGAATGATTTAATTAATTAATAAGTATCATGAACTTCCCAAAGAGACGGTACGTATTCTTCTAAAATTTCAGATGTGTTTAAAATTTGACAAGGGCCATAAATAGCAAAGGATGGATATCTTCAAGTTCTGGTCTAAAAAAAGGATTATACACACATATGTATGTATATGTATATTTCATATGCATACATTTGCATATAATAACCATGTGTATTTCATTTGTCATGTGTAATAGACACGCACACACATATATACATGTATTTATGTATATATCCCCTTTATGTGCTCACTGTAATCATTAATAAGCAGTTTCAAATTTACGTTGTTTTAAAGAAATTATCATCAAGATATGCCTTAACCCACTGTTCATAACGTGAATGGCCAAGCCCTCGTTTCAAAGAGGAGAGGTAGGGGGAAGGGAGAGAGGGGAGCATCAAATGAAAGACTGGGGGTCACCAGGAACCTGGCCCAGGTCGGTTTTCAGAACCAAAGGAAGGTCAAACATTGACACGATCCAGAAGCATGAGTGTTTATCATTGGACAATTGCTGTACATCTGTCTGATGATGCTTTTCTCACCTCTGAACCATCTCTGATCTCACAGTCCTGCTTGGGACCACCCCCCCCACCGAGTGCTGGCTCTCATTTAGGCTCCCCCAAAAGTACTGCTTCTTAAAGACCTCTTGCTCATCCTATCACCCGGAGAGGGGGTTACTCAGAATGGCCAAGTACAGATGCTAGACCTCCAGACAATAAGCTGATACTCAGGAGCCTGGGATGGAGTGGGGGTCCTAACGCTCGCTCCTTCTTACCTGTAGATAAAAGCAGAGGGAGAAATGGCCACAACGGGGATCAAAGAATCAGGACTGGAGAACAGTTTGAGCTGAGGCTGCAGTGAGGCTTCTCCCTCCCATGCTAGACCTTGAGACTTACTCAGAGGTGCAGGACCAAAGGCCTATCCCTGACACTCATCACTGCCCAGAGAAAGTGTGAGAATGAGAGAGAAGGCGCCTCCTCCTAGGGAAACCCTGAGCATTAGAAAAGAGGAAGTAGGAGAATTGGTACCAGCCATGGCACCAGAGCCAGAGAATTTTCCAGTTATAAGCAGAGCCCTTGAACTTTGCCTTCCCCCACTCAAATGGCACAGGCATGGACAGTAGCTATCCAGCTCCCATCCCAGGTGATGCCCCCCTCCCCAGGAGCCCATCAGCAGGGAGAGGGGATCCAGACTACTTCCTCAAACACCCACCCTTTGTGGGGAGCTCTCTGGAAACCCAAACAAGAGGAACAGGTTCTCATCACCAGCATACATACAGACATCAGCAGCACAAATGCATGAAACCTGTACCCTAACAGAATTTTATATTCAAAAGGAGCTCTACCTAATAGGCAAGAAAATGATTCAACAGCTTTCAAGTAGAGATGTTCGTCTCCAGATGGATGGACTGGGTTACTTCTTAAGAACTCTGTTTCCCTGAGCCTTGCACTGAATTTCAGCTACAGTAAGTGTTAGGAGATAGGTTTTTACCTTAAGCACACACAGGGCAGGGTCTCGACTTTGTAAAACACGCAACAGCACCTGCACACTACATCTGGCGAAGTGCTACTGTAAGGCCAAGACATTCTGTGGGTCTCTATATGATGCAATCTGTGTTTGACCTACCTGGAGCCCTTACATTTTGTCCCTTTCCAAGTTAGCAGGTGTTCTTTGCTTTCTGGGTGGCTTCAGGTCACATGTTTGAGACCCATTCTTCCCCCTTAAAATAATTAAGCTTCATTTCTGGTTTCATGGGATCCGAACAGAGTATCTGAAATACATGACAGATAGGAGTTAATTTTCTCTGGATGATTTTAAAGGAAGACTTAATGAATAACAATCAACTGGAACTAATACTTGATCGATCAATGGAGGTGATAAGCAGGAACAAAGCAAGAGCACAGCCCAGAGGCCCATGCCAGGAAGAAACCTAAAACTACTGACAAAATAGATAGGAAATGTAAAACATTTTCAATCAATACCAAACTTGGCAGATGAATAAACGTTTGACTAATGCATCTTACCAGTTGTAAATCAGCTCTGAACTGCCATAAGATGCCATAAGACCATCTGAGAGGAAATTGAGGTGGTAGGAGCCTAAATCCCCCCCAAAAAAATCGTCATATTTTATGGCATTTGTACTGGAATTATTTCTAGAATAATGCAACTTCACAGCTATAATTCAAACTAGGTTTTAGTCTATTGGTTTAACTGCAGCATAGCTAAAATTTAGAAGTTTTTATAGTGCTCAATCCCACATAATGGTGGTTAGAAAACTTAGAGAAAATTCCATTATAGTACAGGAGACTTTTGATTCTTTTTTTTCCCTTCACAATGGACCTCATTTGGGGATCAACTAAATAAATAGCAGTTTCCAAATTTCCAACCCGATGTATATAAAAATGGAGTGGCTTACTAATGCACGAAGCACTATAAGGGAAGCAGATTATTCAAGGCAGCCTAAGAACATCACAAAAAGTTTAATTCTCTAAGAGAGGAGCTCTTGCTCGGGTTAAAATATATCCTGATCCTGGCACAGTTTAAATACATCACATGATGAAATAATTATACACATTCTTATAAATACACGTGGCATCAGAGAGAATCCAGAAAACACCCAGTCATGCAGAGGGCTGGCGGTCTCACCTTTTGGCTTGAAGAAACTATTCGAGGGCAGAAGCACTGGGCCCCGGGACGCTGGCATATCTGGACGCCAAGGACAGCTAGGCACCTGGCAGTTGTGTGAAGGGGCACCTGCTGCCCCTATAAATGTGTAACCGTCTGCTCGGGGTGCTTTGCTTTCTCGGAACAAGAGAAAGGGATGACAGGATTATTTAGAGCTCAGTTTTAGAGATCAAACCCAAAGGTCTCTGTTTGACCCAAGAAAATGAGGTCCAAAGAAATTAAATGGCTTGCCCGAGATCAGAGAGCTAGTTCTTGGTGACCTACCTAGAGCCCAGGCTCTCGATTCGCAGGCTCTGATGGCTTACCCTGCACCAGGGCCAAGCATGGCCTTCTCTCCTGGGACATGCATCCCCCTGTCACAACCTTCTCTCCTCCGGGCTGCCTAAATTGGCAGGAGTCACAAGAGCACCTGGCCATCCTACCTGAAGGGGAACAACGGGCTCTCAAGATGGATTTGCAGGGAGCTGTGGAATAGGTCTTTATTTGTTGGATTCCACGGGGAAGTAGGCCCCAGTGTGGCACATTTATTAATGTTGGTCTTGGAGCTTCCGCATACAGTGCTTTATCAATAGACATGCATTATGCATCACGCCTGGTCTGTGAGTGGCTGTGAGAAGAAGCAAGGGCTGCAGGAGCACATCGGATGGCGTCAGTTACTGGGAGCCCCCCAGGCGATAACCTATGACCAAGACCTTCAACAACGGTCTTGCCATTCCTACCGTGAGGCTGTATGAAACGGGCTATTTAGAAATCAAATATTGAAGAAAGGACATACATAGCAAATATTAAATAGGCAATGAATTTGTTTAGCCCATTCCCAAAGCCTAACGTCCTTCTTGGAGTTAGCCTTACAGGGGGTGGGGGATGATGCACATTTATGCAAATCAGCATTGTGCCAAGAGCCTTGATTTATTTCAAACCATGAAGATTCCATTGCTCTTGGTGAACTTTAGAGATTGTCTTTAAGGGAATCATTTGTTTGCTATCATATTGAATGATGCTTATCTACTGTGCGTGTGAGTGTGTGAGTGTGCGTGCACACACGCGCACACACTTCAGTCTTACAGCCTCTCATCCTCACTAGTGATTTTTTTTTTAGTTTAGTTCCATATGTATTCAAGGAGATTTGTAAGTCAAATCGATTTTTTGTTCTTAAGGATACTTTATGCTTTAGAAATTAAGTAACATATTTTTATTTTTTTTTAATTTTTATGTTACGTTCTGCTCCCCACAAGTGTAGCTAGCTGCCGCCTGTCATCAGGCAACACTATTACAGTACCACTGACTATACTCCCTCTGTTGTACCTTTCATCCCGTGACTCATTCATTCCATCACTGGAGCCTGGATCTCCCCCTCCCCTTCACTCATTTTGCCTATTCTCCCCATTATTAAAATACTGTACTGTTAAATGAATACTGTACTGTTAAATGAATACACTAGATATTGTATTAACCGTTTAAAGGGGGAGAATAATTATAACAAGTCTGTTTTCATTCCATTAAAATCAGATACGTGAAGTGAACTATACCCCACCACCTGTCCCTAGCAGAGTGTCCTGGGATGGACTGGTAGAGAAGAGCTGCCTGTGGTAATGTGAGATGTCCGCGGGCTTTCTCATAATCCCCAAATAGTGTCATTTTCCTTTTGAATTCTGAGAACTGACTCAGGGATCAGGCATGACGATGGCTGTCACAAGAAGCAAATCTGGCTGACATTCCAGCTACGCTCACTCTCGGCTGGAGCCCAGGCCCTGCTTCCTTTAATTCCAGATGGCATTCTTTCTCCTTGGTCAGGAAATTTTGTCTGTGATGGGTCAGTTTCTCAGATACATGGAGCTGATAAGGATAAACAAGCTTTTCAGTGCTTTGGTTCTGCATTTCAAACCCTCTTTTTTTTTTATATCCTTGGTTTAGCACTGATTCCTGGTTGCTGGGGTCAGAGAAAGGGGCGATGAACTTGATCAAATTGCTAATGCTCTGGAAATCCGGCAATGGTGGGAACCTGATGACGAGCCCATCGGGCAAGTCATCTAGAAGAACATAATTTCATAAAGATGATATTAGGCATCAGACTCTGTTTTCCGTTTTTTACTCCAAATCAAAGGAAAGAATGTTCCGATGCTCTTCATTGAAGTCAACCAACATGAAAGAAATGAAAACTCCCAAAGGTGCTTCGTGGCAAAGGTCCTCCTGGCTTCTCGCAAGCTTCTGTCTGGCCCCTGATCACAACTTCCACCTCTCACGATCCCGCTGCTGCTGGTTGGGTTGATGTTGGCCGGAGGTCCCACGAACTCCTGCCTCTGCACTTGTCCTAGAGCAGGTGGGGAGCACACAGCCCATGGGGGTCCTGCAGCAGGTGAGCTTCTCCAGAAACCACAGTCCACCCCACAGGCCCTCACTTGAATGCATTCCTCTGATCTCCTTCAGGGGGCTTCAGTGAAATTTAGAAGAGATCATCGCAGACTGCAGAAGAAAGGAAAGCATCCTAGAGAAGTCTCAATGTGAACTGGGCCGCAAAATATGGTGGATAGAATCACCTCCCTTAATGTTGATCCGTGTTCCTGTTTTTCATCATCACCCCTCCCCCACAAGGAGCCTTTTTAGGCTTCTCCTAATCGTCCCTCCCCAAGACATTTTAGCATCTGTGTGTCCATTTATGCACTATGACCCTTTAAAGATCCACAAACCACCGTAATATCTAAGAGTTTTTTCACTCCCCACCCTGAGAATCAATTTTTACCTCCTTGGGGGGAACGCACGTCACACATATTTCTCTTGTATAAATGGTATTCTTCTGATTGCATATCCTACTATTGGTAGACAAATTCCCCTTTCAGGAAGATCTTTTTCAGTGTGGGTTACTTAAGAGAATGTTTGAATCCTCTCAGGGGAAAAAAAATGGACGCCCCCCAGTAAATGCGCCTTGAGTTGGCAGAAGAGAAGACACTTCATCTCTGCCGTGTTTGCTTTTTTTAGATGGAGACATCGAGGAGTCCAGATGTCTTAGCAGTTTGGGAGTCCACCCCTGAATCACGGGGAGAAGCTGGGCAGTGGGAAGGACGACGTTCCTAGAGCAGCATTACCCAGAGACCGGGAACACTGTTTGGTGAGCCAGATTATCACCGCATGTCCCTCTCGGCTTACCCACATTTGTCATCTGTGAATTCGTGAGTCAGGAAGGGTAGGAAGTGAGCTGAGGAAGTAAGACAGGAGAGTAGGCCTGGAATGACATGTTCAATGGGACCACTCACTCCTTTTCCCAAAGTAGTAAAGACAGCGTCATAAAGGAGATGGAAACCAAACACTGCCTATGTCTCAATTTTGCATAGAACTAGCAAGTGCTTACATCCTTGACCTTAACTGACCCAAACTAGCCTTCCTCCTTCCTTCCTTTACTTATTCCCTCAACAAATATTTGAATGTCAGGGATTTGTGAATACTATAAAAATGCAAAGGTCAAAATTAACCCACTTTTTCCCCCAAAGAGCCCACATCCCACTGGGAAAATTCAGATGATTTGATTAGTAGAATTGGTGAGTAGAATGAGTGTAAGCTTTCCCACAGTATTTGTTCCAGCCTCCCGCATTGCGACTCATGGAGAGACATTCATGGTTTGTTATTCTTCAAGGATGAACCCCCCGTTTTGGGGAACTTAATCTCGTTTGTACTTCCAAATTCACTGTTTTTAAGGCACGTAATCAGGTAGCTTAAAGTCAAGCTGCTACCTAAATTAAGGCCTCTCCCTTCATTTCGCTCTCCCCACCAAATCAGTGATTACAATCAAAGAAACAATTACCTTTTACAAGATTTGCTTTTAATTAACCTGTTTGTGCCTCCTTGGAAATGCCGCTACTTGGAGCAGGAGCGCTTCTGATGAGTCCTGCTGCTCTGTTACCTGCAAGAACAGACAGGCACTAAGCAGACAGCCTGACAGTTCTTTCATCCTGGACACCCTATATCTCAAGGAAGTCAAGTCTGCCCACGGGATCCTGGGAAGTGGGGCCTGCTCCAGTAGGCTTCTGAGGACACGGGGCTGTCCAGAGAACAGGAGAGTGGAAGCTAGTCCTGAAAGATGGAAGAAGCTGAAATTTTTTCTCTGGCTAGTTCTTCAAGGTATTATGTCAGCGTCCTAAGCTGTTGTCATGACAATCTCCCGATTTGCTGACCTTTTCACATCATTAGAACAAACCGGAGTCAATAGATCCCGTTCAGCCGGCCTCCAGAGCCAACCTCAGCCACTCGGCCGCTGGGCAGGAGCCTGCTAAGTCTGCTGCTTCTGTCCCTAAGCGACAGAGGCCGCCACGGTGGCTGGCCCGCTGAATGATTCTGCAAGAAGGCCAATTCTGAAAGTCCATTTTTTATCCTACAGAAGCTTACCTACCGAGTGCTCCTACACGGTCATACCTCTCTCCAGCAGGAGACCTGCACTGTAACAGCCTGTCCTGAAGCTCACACACCATCACCTCTTCCAAATGACCATCGCCAAGTCGTCATCCTCTCCTGTAGGATTTGGAGACATCCTTACCTTCTCAGTAGGAGAGCAGAAGTGGGTAGAGCCAGCAGACTTGGGGCTGCGAGCATGTTTCCATGGTATGGTTCTCAGATTTCAGATTTCTCAGCTTCCATATTCTAGGCAACTTGGTTGGGAAAATTACCTGGAAGATTAATCATTAACTTTATCCTTTATCCTAGCCGATCTCACGCTGTTTATCAAGCTGGCCTCTAACGCTGGAGATCAAATTGGTCTCCAGCTTTTTGAACGTTCTGAATTCTTGCGTCCTCCGAGAGCAGCTGCCGGGGTTTCAGGAGAACTTGACTTGGTGACTGCCCATGTTGTTAAAACCCTCCTGGCAACTGGCCGCTTGATGCTTTTCTCCACTACAGTTACAAAGAAGTCACTCCCACGGTAGAAAAAAAAATTAACTAATTACAAATATATTTGTCCTTTAGGAAAGTTCCAGAATTTCATCAGACTCCCAAATTCCATCAGTTCAAGAAAGAAAAAAAAACGTATTTGCACTTAAATCAATCACCTGACAAGAATATGATACAGACTACTGTTCTTTGATAAATTTCCCCCATCATCTTATATTTTCCAAAGATGAGCAAAAAGCTTCCATTAAATCCCATTTTATTTAATTTGAGCTCAAATTTAAATGCAGTGGTTCCCTTAGAAACTACTGCACCCTGAAACTTTTATGGCCAGTTTCTAGCTACAAACTCAAGGTTATCTATGAACATAAGCTTTAAAATAATATTGAAATAGAACTTAAAAACTGAGATCCTAGTGTTTTTATAATAAGGACTTACTGGTAACGAAATGAAAGAGATAAGGAAATAAAGTTTTGTATATGAAACTGAGTATGCTGTTTCATAAAAGCCATCCCTCTGAAATGTGGTCTCTACGTAGCTGAATACGCTGATGTCTCTTGAAATTTGCTGAGAATAAATTTGAAATTGCATTTCCACAGAAGTAATTGCCTATCCTGTACAGCAATGGTTCCTAACTTTTTCAAAGATCCTTTTTGAATACCAAGAACTCCCACATGATCAGAAAAAATGCAGAATACATGCGGAGAGAGACTCACGGCTCTTTGCATGAATTCCACGGTCCCTTGGGAGTCTGGGTACCACCCGCTGGCTTCCACGGATCCTGTGCTGTAATAGCCATAAAATTATCCAGAAATGTCTGCCCCTGCACAGACATCCTAGAACAAGCTCATGGCTCACATTAAAACTTCAGAGATCACTGTGTCTACACCAGACTTGCCAATACCAGAAAACAAATATCTTCCATTTTTTCTTTTGGTCTCAATCCGTAGTCTACTTTTACTGTGTTACACCCCGTAAATTTACCTTTCTAGTACTCTCTAATTAAATCTAAAAACCGTTTACCTTCTTCTCAAGCATAGGCTTGAACTGTGAGAACGCAGAGGATTTGAGAAGGACCTTTCTATATGCAAATAATAAATGTGATAACTTATCATCCCCTCCATTGAGATGATTATCCACATAAATCTTAACGATGCCATTGAGAGCTGCATTAAATCATCCCACTGGTCCATTGCATTGTGGGTGATAAGCTGCCATTTTTATATATTTAACCCTACTGCACTCTGACAGGAAATCACACCCCGTTTGTATGCAGGACTGTCTGCAAGAAACCCAGCCTCACCTGGCTCGCGGGCACCTGAACGCAAAGTCATGCTGCTGCTCGACACTTTAGGCCCCAAAGGTTGCCTCTACAATGAACGAGTTGCCCTTTTGAGAGGGATTGTCTAATTTCCACACTCCCTGGAAGATCTTCCCACTGACAAATGGGAATATTGTAGGCTTTTTAGAAACTGCTCTTCTCCAGGCTCTGACACGCCTCACAACCTGTGTATCGTTCTGCCTTTGGGTCACAGAATCATAGACATTATCTGGGTGGCGTGAATTCAGACCATCCACACTTGGATGGGGGGGAAAGGTACAGCTTTATTGTCACTGAGGTCTACCTGGAATTTAGCATTTCCTTCAAATGCGAATGCAGGCCGCAAACCGCAGTCATCCCAGAGACTTTATCACCAAGAGAAATCACAGATATTTTCATTCACGTTAAGGCTGCACAGTTATCTCAAACCATTTACTGTCATCACTATATCAAAATTCAGGCAGCTGTGAGCCCTGCCGTGAGAGCTGGAGCTTGCTTTTACTATGGTAACGAAGAAGCCTGTAGATCACTAAATCACCAGTTTGACCCGTATATTTGCTAATTATATTTTAACAAAATTCGTTGCGTTTGTAATCCTGTGTATTTTGTTTTACACATTTAAAGACATATTTGAAGAAAGGGTCCCCAGGCTTCATTAGCAGGTCCAGGACATAAAGAAGGGTAAGAATGCTTGCCTTGAAGTGAGAGTCTGAATTGTCACTGCTGCTACTGCATCCTTGAAGACCCTGCTCTTGGCTCCATTGCTCTCAAAACCCCATTTCAAGGTCTCTGCCCTACAACCTATGAGTTCCCAGCTTGCATCTATGGAGCTAGTTCTGCTTGACCTCCACAAGCAAGAGACATTCTGGGCAGAAGCTCTGTCCAGCAGCGCCCATCCTGAGAGTCACCCTTTATGGATCCTTCCCCAGCATCTCACTCTTAGGGGACACGGCATGAAGGTCAGACAGCACCCAAAAACATGCCCTTGCCCCTTCATTCATTCCGGCCAAAGGTGAAGAGGCCCTTGGAGAACATTTCATCCGCCTCCTAATTCCACAGTCAAGACAATGGAATCCCAGTCAGCAAAATGACCTGCCTCAAAATCCCATATCTTGTAAATTGCCCTGACGCCCGGGAAAGGTCTCTAATGTACAACTACACACAGACGAAAACAACAACCAGCATCTATGTCATGCTCCTTCCATACCAGGCACTGTTTTAAGTGCTGTACGTGTATCAATTCCTTTAATTGTCATAATGAATCAATGGGGTATGTTCTGGGATTATCTTCCCTTTGCGGATGGGGAAACTGAGGCCCAGAGTGGTGAAGGGACTAACAAGGTGACACAACCAGTAAATGATGGAGCTAAGATTCAGATTGGGCAGAGAGACGGCTCTCAGCCCGGAGCTATCTGCCTCTCCAGCCAACCTCCACCAAACAGTCTGAAATTGAAAGGAAACATATATATCAATGCTCAATGTGTCCAATGCATAAGTTCCTACAACGGTAGTTATAATCATTTTTAGCAAGGTAGACACAAAACACAGTGGACAAATAAGAAGTAGGTGGTAAAGACCAGACCATCAGGAGTGAGGGAATGAGCAGAAAACTGTAGCCCGAGGGGAAGAGAGAAGCCAAGCAACCCAACCCACATTTGCAACAACCTACTAGCCATCTCCAAACCCATTAAGGTTGAAAACTCTACTTATTGTCTGTCTCCCTCCAAATTCATCCTTGCTCCTGTATTCCTTTACGCTGTGAAAGTTGCTACATTCATCTTCTTTCACCTTCTTTCTTGCTCTACTCCTCCCATGCCACCCACAAACCCTGCCAACCTGCCCCAGAAATACCTTCTACAACTCAAAATATGCCTCAAACACTGAATTTAATTCCTTCTCAAAATGAGCACCAGCTGACCAAAGAAAATCTGTGTCAAGGATGGAAAATTGGAAAGGTTGAAAATGATATTCAAATGAGATTCAAGGATTTTCCAAGCAATAGAGGGAAGTGAGACCAGCCACAGAATAGGATACTATGGACCCACTACCGCCCCATGTAGGGAAAACTACTTGGGAACAAGTGGGAACAAAGGCAAGGAAGCCACCAGCAAGTTCTAGCTTGGAGAGCATGAGGGGTGTGTTTTTGCTTTGCCTACCTCCCTTCCTTCTTTGGGGAAACTGTACCTCTCCCTTTGGGCCCCCCCAAAATAGGACATGCCACACCCTGATCACAGAGTTGAGTGCATGACCAAGCTAGATCACACAGACTTCCCCCTGGAAATTCAAACTTGAGGGTTACATGCAGGAGAGAAGGGAGCTGGTGCTGAATCATCAGATTGACAGCCACACCCTGGAGAGGTGGTCCATAAGCTCTTGTGTCTAAGATCTCTGAACTGCACCACATCCTGTCCTCCTGAGGCCCAGTGGCTCCATTCGGCCTTGACCACATGAGATACTCCAGTATCCTGGGTGTATTACTACTCTCCATAACATACATGTACACTATACATGTCCTTCTACACGGATCAGTATTTCCTAATCAGTGTTAAAGAAGAAAACAACAAAAACAAAAGAGAATTCCTAAAAAGAGGTTTGCTTTCCAGGAAGTGGGGTGGAACTCCAGAGGCAGTGGGGTGGAACTCATCGCAGACGCAAATGAGAGAAAAAACTCACGTGCTCGTCCTGCTAAAGACAGCAGAAACCATGGAAATGACTTAAAGCTAAGGAAACAAAGTCTGGTCAAGTAGGGAGGGAAGTTAGTACAATAACTAAGGGAGGTTGAGGGCTTTGCTCAACTCACAGTTAACTCAATAACTGGTGAGAATTCATTTGAACCCTTAGGACATGGGCACCAAGACCATCCCAGTTGAAGGGGGTGAACTAGGAGTCCCTACAGTCCACCTACAGAGGACTATGAAAAGGCTCCACATGTCCACCTGAGGCACAGAAAGGTCTGGGCATCCAAGGCATGGGTCCCAGACAAAACTCTCTTAAAGAGAAGCTACATCTTTCTGTTAGGATGAAAACCCCAATATATCCAGAACAGTGTATTAGTCAACTCAGCCTGCCGTAACAAAATACCATAGACTGGGGGGTTTAAACAACAGAAATTCATTCTCACAGCTCTGGAGGCTGGAAACCCAAGATCAAGGTGCCAACATAGTCAGACTCTGGTAGAAACCCGTTCTTCGGGCTTGCAGAGCACCCTGCCTTCTCACTGTGTCCACACGTGGTGGGAAGGGAGAGAGAAAGGGGGTGGAAGGGAGACAGAGAGGAAACTCTAATCCCATCATGAGGAATCTCCCTTCATGACCTCACCTCAACCTAATTACCTCCCAAAGGCCCCACCTCCTAATCGGTTTCCTTGGCGGTTAGGGCTTCAACATATGAATTTGGGGGGGTGGGGGGGGTACACAATTCAGCCCACAGTAAATGGTAAACTGACTTTTTCACTGAGTATCATTAACCTTTGGAAGATCTTAGGCTGTGTATAATCCATCTTAAAACACTCTCACACACACAGTGCAATGCTATGACGTGTTGGTTTAAGTTACACCCTGGGCATACCCTGTGGACTCCTGGAGAACCCCAGTCCAAGGTCTGAGTTCTCCCCAGCAAATCCACCCCCCAGGAGGCTGCAGCAAGAGCTTCAGCCTCCCAGATCTCCATTCATATGCAAGGATTCTCTAATATACAGAGGCTCAGAAGGGGGCTTTTGTTGGTAAAATTAGGGGTATTCAAGCTAGATGACCAAGTAAAATATGTCAGTAACAACCCCCACGCTCCATGAACAGGATAGACGAAGAACCCATAAATAACGCCATTGACATTGGATGTGGTAAGACCCCCATGTCCAGCCCCTACGTTGGGAGGAGTCTGGCCTGTGGGTAATGTTGTATCTTCCTCAGTGAACCTTCCATGCGGTGTGATCAGACCACCCATGAGACAAGAACTGAGGCTTTGCAGAGATCACGGACTTGATAATAGGAGTTTGTTTTGGTAAATACCCATAAGGAGGGTTTGGTTTCAGACCTTCTTCCCTGTAACCTGGTTGAGTCATGATCACCTGCCTGCAAAACCCAGTTCTCAGCAGGTTAGAATATCAATGCTCGTGTGTTACACTAGGGAACAACACCTCCTCCCCCGCCCCCCCTCCGGTCTAGGATGCGAAGTGTTTGGGAATCATTTGATCTATCAGAACCAGTGAATGCACTGTGTGATTCCATTAAAATATGCGATTTATTTTAGACCTGAGATTTTAAACTAAGAGAATTTGGCTAGGTTTGGAAATAGCACTGGGATGCTTAAGAGAACTTGAGATTTACTATATCCATAAGTTTAATTTATCACATCAACTACATAGGAGAAATCAAATATATTATATTTATAAATGCAGTAAAAATGTTTAAAGGAATTTAATTAACCAAGTTGTAAAGGGGGCTGATTATTTAAGGTAGTTTTGTGTGTTCAACTGGAACACTAATGAAAGCACCCCTGAATAAGATTGTTAAAATGCGATGGATTTATAAAAAGAACAATCAGATTTATAAGTGGGACTTAGAAGCTTAAGAAAAAAAAGACTTCTCATTTTTTATTTGAATACATTGAAAATTAATCTAAAAAATCCAAATAGATGTAAGCCATCCCTTTTAGGGAGAAAAAAAGCCATTTTAAAGACCCAAAGACTCATATCAAGGAATCAGAACTTATGAATCACTGCTAATTTTGGTATTGGCATTATTTTTCCACTGAAGGAATCAGTCCTGGGATATTTTGACTATGCACCCCCAATAGTAAAAACAATCTTGAGAATGATTCCATCTTGTTATTGACGTGCCATGGTGAGCGCTCCGAGGCACCGCCCAGAGCCCCCTCAGACAGAGGACGAGTTGCCCCGCTGCTCCAGGTGCTGCGGGCAGACACCCTCAGTGGTCAGACCCTTTGGGGACACCTCAGCTACACAGAGTCACCTGGCTGACTGCATGCTGTCCTGCACTGGCTCCACCCAGAGACTCTTTTGGAAAGGTCTAGCCCGCTGGGGCCAACTCTGGATGACTCTCAAGGTCATGCCCAGGGTTGACCAAAGCTGTCAGGGGGGCTTCATCAGAGCTGACCTCTCCCCCTTTTTTCAGCTCCCTCCCATAGAGGTTAGTGCCCAGGACGCTCCCCAAAAAACACCCTGCGCGACCAAATCCTTCACAGAGGCTGCTGTCTGGAAACCCAACCTACAACACAAACTGTGTGCCCCAGCCTCTCGATCGCTTTGTGAAACATTAGCCTCATTTAAAAGCCTTATGATTTTAATATCTTCAGAGTGGGAAACAGGAGTGAGGAGGCCAGGCTTCGGGTGAGCCATAAAGCATGGCTATTCGGGAGGTGACCTGCTAGATGGTCTATACTCACAGGGGAAGACGGCACCACAGGCTACAGACCGTACTCTTACTTCCTTCTGAACACATCTTCTCACGGGCTACTGCCTCTGACTTGGCTCCTGGCGAGACAACTGTCCTTACGTCATTGCTGTCACCCACACAGGAGCAAGCACCCAAACTACCAGCATCGAGCCCGTTCAGGGCGAGCTTCTAGTTCCAAGAAGGGGGTGGATGTACACCTCCTGCCTCCTTCCACTAAGTACAACAAAAAAAACTCTGGCTATTACATACAAAACAAACATGAGAAGACTGAACAATGGAGAGGAACCTGACAAATTGGATGAAACACGAGAGAATTATGCTGAATGGAAAAAAAAATCCACCTTAAAATGCTACACACGGTATGACCCATTTATATAATATTCTCAAAATGACAAAATTTTAGAAATGGAGAAGAGACGAGTGCTTGCCAGGGATTAAGGCACAGCAGCGTGAGAGGGAAGTGCATGTGTCTATAAGGAGCAACCTGAGGAATCCTGATGGTGATGGAAATTTTCCATGTCTTGACTGTATCCATGTCTATACCATGGTTGTGATATCCCACTGTAGTTTCGCAAGATGACACCATTGGGGAAAACTGAGTAAACAGTTGCTGGGGTCTTTCAATATCCCCCATAACTGCATGTGAATCTGCAGTTATCTCAAAATACAAAGTTTAATTTGAAAAAAAAAAAAGCATTCAGGTTGGATGTTAGCAATTGAGAAGAAATGCCTGCATACGAAGCACAATATTGTTTAGCCCTAGGAGCCAAACGGTTGTAGGGGAGGGTTGGAGAACTGCGAATCAGATACATTCTGCAATTTTCCATAGTTGACATCAAAGAACATTAGTGCTCAGAAATGGACTTGCCATGAAAGAAATAAAACGTAAGCTGCAGGACCCCTCCCTTGCACAGATCCCACAGAGGCCTGGCACGCGCCATAGCAGGGTATCTGCTTGAGTAAAATTTGCAAAGGTAAGAGATTCGGCTAGCGTTGGTGGGGATTGTGATTTCCTTCTACTCTGCTTTGTCTCCACCTTGCTTCTTCTCCAGTCGGGTGGGGTAGAGTGGCCGCTGCATCTTGGGGACCTTGTTACGGGAAAGTTGAACAGGAGAGACAGCTTGTTAGGCTGGTAGACGAGGTTAGATGAGGTTCCCATGGCTCCCAGTCACTCTCAAGTCTAATCACATCATCACAGTAGAGGAATGTGGCCATGATTTCCCGGCCACCTGCTGTGTCACCTCACCCAGCACAAAAGTGCAGTTCCAGAGGTCACACTCCAACCCAAACACTATCTACCGTCCCTGTTACAGACTGAATTATTTACCTCCCCCCCGCAAATTTGTAGGTTGAAACCCCAAACCGCAATGTGACTATATTTGAAGAAAGGGCCTTTAAGGAGGTAATTAAGGTTAAATGAAGTCATGGGGTGGGACCCGAATCCAATAAGTCTGGTGTCTTTATAAGAAGAGAAGGAGAGAGCAGGGATGCTCGTACACAGAAGAGCCCACGTGAGGACACAGCGAGAAGGCAGCCGTCTGCGCACCAAGGAGAGAGGCTCCAGAGAAAAACCAAACCTGCAGACATCTTGATCTTGGACTCCAGGACTGTGAGAACACAAGTTTCTGCCTTGGCTGTCCTGTCTGCAGTATTTTGTTATGTCAGAGGGAACAGACGATTACAGCTCCAACTCCTCAAACATGAGGGCAGCAGAGAAGAAACAAGGCTGGAAATGTCCAGAGCCTGGAGCTGGTCGGTCAGTGCACCTTTCTCCCCATCACCAAAGGTGTACAATTGTAAGCAGGGATGGGGCGCCTGGGTGGTGCAGTCGATTAGGCGTCCAACTTGGTTTCAGCTCAGGTCCTGATCTCAGGGTTGTGGGATCAAGCCCCGCATGAGGCTCTGAGCTGAGCACGAAGTCTGCTTCAGATTCTCCCCCCCGCCCCTCCTGCTTGTGCATGCTCTCTCTCTCTCTCTATCTCAAATCAATCCATCAATCTTAAAAAAAACAAAAACAAAAAAACCCAAAACCTGTAAGCAGGAGCTCAGTTACCATCAGTCCAAATCCGAATGGACGTGCTCTTCTATACAGAAACTCAAAAATGAAATGTGGGACATCTGCCTGGCTCAGGCAGTACACCAAGTGACTCCTGATCTCAGGGTTGTAAGTTTGAGCCCCACATGGGGCATAGAGATTACTTAAAAAATAAAATCTTCAAAAAAAAAAAAAAAAAGAAATGTTTGCCACTAGAAACACACCAGACCCTCTTATGAAAATCCCACAATGAGATGAGAATCCCTGTCTTAGGAAGACAAACCTGGAACAGTCCCTCAAACTAGGGCTGCTACAAAGCTTTCAGTGGGTAACGTCGCGCACATTCCCAACCACGAGGTGGCTTTCTCGTGTCCCCGCGGCACCCGGTCCTGAGGCAGTCTGGCCAGTGCAGGTGAAACAGCGTTCCAAATCAAACCGAAGCCACAAGACGCTCCGGAGAGACAGGTGCTCTGATGACAAAACTGCTTCTCACGTAAAAAAACAGGTCGATGCGGGAACTGTTAGCACACGGTGATCACTGACTACATGGCTGGACAACATCGGGAGGAGGGTGTCAGAGAGGCGGCCGAGCGGTCAATTAATGGAACCATTTATGCTCTTTGTTTGTATTTTGTCGTATTTGCGATATTTGACAGCTTTTGAGAGCAAAGTCTGACTTCCCGAATCTGTAATGTTTCATAACGCTTTGCCCTTCTTGTTCTAATACCCATGATTGTAGCCTGATTATTATTTAATTTGCAATTTTGTGTTCTTTTCTTAAAAAGCCTCCCTTCCCAAATGTGAGACCCTTCACACTCCGCGTCACCTCGATCGAACCCTGCTGTAGCCACATGATGGCAGAGCCAAGTAAGAGCCAGCCCCACGGCTTTTTGTTATTAAGTAAAGGCACGGCATCAGTGTCCTTGATGACACAAAGAACAGCTTTGGGTTTAAAAACAAAACAAAACAAAAAAACACCTATTCAGTCAAAAAAGTGATTGAGAAAAGTCAAATTTGGGATATGAAGTTTTTTGAGGAAAACCATACGCTATTCTTCACCTACGTTTTCCCTTCTTAATATACAAACGTGCTCAAGGTTTGGCAAAAACCTAAGTCTAATCTTAGAAGCCTCCTTCAATACGCATAAAATAAAATTTTAAAGTGATAAGAAGCATTGTATCAGTTTTATTGGCAGCATTTTTTTTCTTTCTTAGTAAGACATAAAATACTGGCATGTTTAACAAGTGATGGCATCTTAGATTTGGTCAAATGCAAACGTGTGTGGGAAGCAGCTTTAATCTACAACCTGGGAGTGGTTCACCGACACTTTAAAGACCCCAATCAGAAATCGACCCTCCACACATGATGCGGTGAGCACTGGGTGTTATATACAACTAAGGAATCACTGAACACTACATCCAAAACTAGTGATGTGCTGGACGCTGGCCAGTTGAACTTAAATAAACAGATAGGTAGGTAGACAGACAGATAGATAAATGGAATCTATGCTCCAGGGGCAGTCCCTTAATATCTGAAAGACCTTTTTCAGAGGTCCCCATTGCAAAGTCTTCAACTACCACACTCAGACTCTATTCGAGGGTCTGCTAGAAATAATTTTTTGTTGGTGAAATGAGCATTGTTCAAATCTGTGAATTGGCTGGAATATTTCCCAGGACCACTGCTCAGGCATAAGCAGGGCACGAGAGTCTGGCCAGCTACCTTACAGCACGCCTACAGTCCTATTGAGTCTCAAATGCCAGGCAATTGCAAAGGATTCTGGTGTGATGTCTGACCTTCAGAGAGCCTAAGGACAGACGGCGAAGCCCTCTCTGAGCTTCCGAGGACAGGTTTTGTGCTCCCTGCTAAACAAAGCTTGGTTGGTGGCTGAATTCATTATGAGACCTGCTTTCACTGTGGACACTGGGTGATGAGGTTATAGAGGCAGGAACTAGAGCCTTCGCCCACCTCTGCTCTTGGGAGGCAACTATATCCACAAAAACAGCAGACAACCGTGAAGACACAACTGACCGTCTGCAGCCAGGACCCTACCCAGTGCCTGACCTCCGGTCACCATCATCCCCCTCCCCAACCAAAGCCACTTCTCCTGGACACCCAGGGGATAACTGATTCAAGAGCCATTAACCAAGGCATGAACCTTCATAACCACGAGACTCTCTCTCCTTGGTACAAATATATGAATAAAATGATATTGGCATAGGTTCAGCTTTGGGAAATTCTTTTAATTTTGCCCCAGGTAATTAGTTTATTTGTTTCTGAAAGTGGCCCAAAACTTCTCCATTTGGATTCTGTTACTAACAGACATATAGTGGTTGCTAAGCAACACCATGCACTGTTATTTCTTCATCTAATTTAAAATTCTCAGTTCGCAGTAAAGGTCTTCAGAGGGAAGTTATTGTTCGGGGTGGGCCAAATACTATTTTTCACTGTAGCCCATTCAATTTAGAAAAGAAATTACAGCGTACTGTTTAATCAACATAAAATGATTTGTACAGAACATTTAACATCTTCTTGAAATGTAGCTGTCTTCTTTTACTAATCAGATCTACTTAATTTATTTTAAACTTTTCCAAGGAGATTTCCTTTCTCCTTCTATCCTTGCTCCTTCCTCCATTCCCCCAACTCTCGAGCCAATTTACAGACACCCTTTAGCATGGGAACTGGGAGATCTGGGGGGAAGATTTAGAAATGTGAGACACTCATATTACCCTGTAGTTTGTCATGGGAAAGGAACCTCAAGCAATCCGGTCATCATTCTAATGAGTCACTTACCCAGCATCCAACTTCATTAGAAAGAAGACACATTTAACATACAAGTTTTCTGTTATGAATGCTGCAAAATTAATCAATTGTTTGTTCTAATAACAGCATGGCTCGGCTTCAAGTATTTGGGAAGAGTGTTGCTGAAGGTGCCCTCCCAGAGGACAGGACGTCACATTTTTTCATTTGCCCAACAGTATGTCTTGACATGAAGATTAACTTCTTGGCAAAACTTGTTGGAAAGGAAGTACATTTTCTCAAAACAAGCAAACGCATTCCTGCAGAGTGACCCTCTCATCGTGTGTTCAGTGTATGGAAACGTCAACTGAACGAAAGTCAAGTCGATTAAAATAGACTTTTCCTTATCTCGATTGCTTGGAATCTGGAACAATCCAGAATAAAAACGCACAGATTTAGGCTAATGGAAGAAAAGGACTATAAAAGCGAGTAAGTGGGCAAAATAAGTGGACTGTTTTAAGGGAAATGTAATTTTGTTACTATACCAATATGGAGAAAATCTGATTTTCATAGCAGTAAAATCTCTCCCAGGACAGATAAGATTGATTTTTGTTGGCTTAAAACTTTATTAAGCCTCTTGGTTTGTGTGTGTGTATGTGGTGGGAGGAGACTCCCCAGAGACTATGTTTAAATTACGACAGAATAAATGGTCAATAAGTTACTGGGGTGAGGGGTCAGTTTAGTCATGGCTTTTGGGATTTGTTTTCTTAACGGAGGTGTGATTTTTTTTTTTTTTTAGGGGCTATGGGTAGGGGCGGTTGGCAACAGCAGAGGAGAAAGCTTGGAGGGAGGGCCCAGCCATCTCTCAGAGAGGTTGTACGAAGGTCTGTTGTAGGTGTGGGGTCGCGCTGTGTTCCCTAGGGAGGCAGTGAGACACATATACAACCAAGTATACCTGAGTCCCCATCTCAGCAGTGCTGTTTTAACCCTGAGAGCTTACACTGATCACACTTATCCCCATCTGTAAAATGGGAACATAAGCATTAATGAGTTAATGTGCAGCCTGTGTGATCACACAGGACCCCCACTCCCTCCTTGCTTAAAAGCACTCCCCCATTTGGTTTAACGCTCTGCTGTCATTGTCTTGAAATTCCTAATCATTTTTGAACACGGGGCCCAGTACTTTCATCTGATCTGTGACTCACAAATTCTGTAGCAGGTCCCCAAATATATTAAGTATTTAGAACAAGTCCTGGCCCATTTTCAAGGCCAGCTGTTACCTTTATCTCCCTTCGCGTCTCACAGAATTTTAGGGAAATTCCCAGGAAGCAGACATGGTAGTGAAGCTGGAATTTAGGGGCCTGGGGGGCAGGGAGCTGACAGAGGAGCCAGGCTGGCGCATCTAGTGCTCGTTCCCGCAACGTCCTGCCAACGGGGCAGGATGGCTGTGCGGGCAGTCCAGTCCCATGGGGCCGTGTGGCTTTGAAGTCTGGAGGGAAACTATATAGGCTGACGGGGAGGTCTTTAAGAATCAATTTAGTGACAAGCTGATAGCATGTGTGATGAACGCATCAATTATTTACACACAAACAGGTGTTAAAAATGTACAAGAGACCAAGATCCTTCACCCTTTTAAAAATTTTGAGTATCAGCCCTCCCCACCCCTCCGCCCCTGCACCACTCACAGGGCCTGGACAAGAGTGGAAGTGGAAGCCCATGAGCTTTACGTCTAAATGTGGGCAAGTGACTCATCGAGCCAACGAACGTGTACATTACTGACTCTACTCCCTTATCAAACACACCTTCAAATGACCTGGAACGCTCAGTTCAAGTCTAAAACTTCTTTAATTTCTCAAAGTTGCTCACGTGTCTGAGTGTGCACATTCCTCTCCTCGCATGCAAGCTCCAGTTACCCCTCACTCCTGTATCCAGTCACACCCTTGGGGCCCGCAGACATACACACAGTGGAATGGGCCATTCTCCACAGGACAAACCCGAGGAAGACACTGGCATGGATCTGGAAAGCAGGATTAGGGGTTTTGGACAGGAACTCCAGGACCTCAGATACCTAGGATGAGATCAGAGAGGAGGGTGGGGCCTAATGGTGGCCACTGCCTTTTTGTCCACAGACCCTTCATCTGGTGAGAGGGGCATGGCTGGAAGGGGGTCTGGACAGAGGTCCTGAAGTCCAGGTTGAACATCGACCCTGAAACCTTGGTTACACCGTGAGTCTGTGCTCTGAGTCTACCTTAAATGAAACTGAACTCATGCTCCCCAGTACACATTCACACATTCCAAATTGTTAGTAGCTTTCTGTATAGAGAAATCCAACTTTCCTGGACTCAGGTTCCAATCCCCAATTGTTCTCCCAGTAGCCCCCCCACATACACACACACACAGAGCTCCTGCCTAGCCGGCAACCCCCAATCTCCCCCACCCCCACCTGCCAGCTCTGTTTCCCTCAGGTGCCCCCAAAACATTTCGGGTGAGCTGTACGTTGACACACTCCACAATGATGAAACCTCAGTACCTCGTTCAGGAACAAATGGGTTAATTTATATTGTTGTGCTACTAAAATTAAAATATTGAAAACATATCTATTATAAATATGAAGGTCACTATAAAAAAGAGAGAGAGAGAGATGTCATCGTGGCAAATGGAGCCCATGAGTATTCTAAATATAGCCTCTGTCCAGGGACCTTTTAGAAAATCATTTTTCTCATGTTGCCCTTTCTATCTGACAAATATTGATTTGAGTTGTGTTTTGAATAACAACGAAAATAATGCCTTAGATAGGAGTTTACTCTTACACTTAAACTATTTAACACCCTAGAATGTTGAAAGAATATTGTACTTATAACTCTGAGCTTGGGGTCCTGTTTTTTAGTAGCCGTAGAGGTCTAGGGCAAGTTCCTCAACCCCTCTCTTGCACACTGTAAAGAATCATAAGTCTGTTACACAAAGACAACAAAAATACTAATTCAAAAAACTAAGTTCACCTCTGGAAGCAAACGCAAGTGTCCATCAGTAGATGAATGGATAAAGAAGATGTGGTACACACACACACACACACACACACACACACACGCAAAATGGAATATTACTCAGGCAGAAAAAGGGCACTCTCTTGACATTTGAGACAACAGGGATGGACCTAGAGGGTATTACGCCAAGTGAAGTAAGTCAGTCAGAGACAGACAAACACCATATGATTTCATTCATATGTGGAATTCAAGAAACAAAACAAATGAAAAAACAAACAAACAAAAAGCATAATCAGACCTGTAAATACAGAGAATAAGCTGATAGAAGCCAAAGGGAAGAGAGTTGAGGGATGGGCGAATAGGTGAAGGGGAGTGGGAGATACAGGATTTCAGTAACAGAATGAACAAGTCACAGGAATAAAAGGTACCACGCAGGGAATATTGTGAATGGTACCGTATAGTGTTGCATGGTGACGGACGGTAGCTACAGTCACAGTGAACACAGCACAACGTAGACAGATGCTGAATCACTACGTTGTATCCCTGAGGCCAATGCAACATTGTGTCTCAACTATACTCAAATTTTTTTAAAAAAAGAAGAAGTTTGGAAATAAGAGGTTTAGAAATGTCTTAGGTAATCAAGTCTAATCCTTAAATTTCACACTTGAGAAAACTGAAAACTCAGGTCTGTTACCTGTGTGCCAACATCACCCAGCTCCCTGAAGAAGGGTTCCCCGTGAGCCACTGTCCTTGGGTGGGTGCAGTCACCTTAAGGGGACTTTCTAGTTCTAAAAGTCAATGATTTTTAAGAAGAGCAAAACATTTCAGTAAGCCATCATCTCAATTAGCACATATCTGACTTCTCATAACAGATTCTTTCCGTTTAAAAAAAAAATAGTTTTGTTAAAAAAAAAAAAAAGATCAGGCCTTTTCCATTAATTAGGAAACCAAGAGAATAATAAGAAAAAATTGTGAGATGACCAAAGAAGGAGCATGGAGAATTGGATTCTGGGCCCTACCGCAGAACATTCCAGAGTGGGCCTTGGCCAGGTACTAATCTCAGCAATTCTGTGGCCCATAATTGTCACTGCATCTGAATGGGACCAGGAGTGACAAAAGTCCTTGACTGGCTGAGACTAAGACAAGGAAAATCTTTCCTCAGAAGGAATCCTAACATGTTTTTTCATGAGCAACAGAACAGAATTTGGGGGAGAAATATATTTTTTAGATTTTATTTATTTATTTATTTGACAGAGAGAGAGAGACAGCCAGAGAGAGAGGGAACACAGGCAGGGGGAGTGGGAGAGGAAGAAGCAGGCTCCCAGCAGAAGAGCCTGACATGGGGCTCAATCCCAGGACTCTGGGATCACGCCCTGAGCCAAAGGCAGACGCTTAACGACTGAGCCACCCAGGCGCCCTGAAATATATATTTTAATGAAGAAAATCTGATCACTCGTACACTAATGGACCACAAGCACGTGACAATATTTAGCACACGTTTCCAATATACACAGGCCGAAGGAATATGACTGTAATTGGTGGACTGACATTTTAAATAGGAAAACAGCTTTAATTTGTGCTCTTTACTGTGTCCTTCTAAAACCCAGCCTTTCAGACAGAAATCTCTCATGATTCACTGCTAATGTTTTTTTTAAGTTCCTAATTAGTATGGCCATCAGGTATCATCTGAGGAACCTCTTTAATTAAGAACAGTTCATAATATTAAGGACAACTGAGCTGTCCACAGTGCAGGCATCGGTGTGAGCACTAACCCTTGTTATATTCGCATGAATCGTAGGTAATAGAGCAAGACATTTCTGCTATGGGGACCGTTAACCACAGAGCCCAAAATGGCCTTGTGTCGTCCTTTGCCCTTCTGCCTGGAGCGCTCGCCCTCCTGCGCTTTCACCTGGCCCCAGCTGGCGCACCCCCACTCATCCACAGCACCCCACTGGACATCTAAACTTCTCCGAGAAGCTTGCGGAGACTGCATGCCTCCTATCTACCCATCTCCCGCGCCCTGTTTGCTTATGTGCAGTCCCCCTGGACAAGCGTAGGTCCCCCTATGGCAAGGGCCAGAGTCTTGCTTACCATTTTATCCCCACGATGGAGCAGAAGACCCCATACAGCGAGAGGTCAGGGCACATTTGTTGGATGAGTGACTGGTATAGCAACGACTCTGGCTGCAAGAATGAAGATGCTTACCACCCCCTTTCTTTCTTTTAGTTTTTTAAGATTTTATTTATTTATTTGACAGAGAGAGAGACAGCCAGTGAGAGAGGGAACACAAGCAGGGGGAGTGGGAGAGGAAGAAGCAGGCTTCCAGCGGAGCATGGAGCCCGATGCGGGGCTCGATCCCAGGGACCTGGGATCACGCCCTGAGCTGAAGGCAGACGCTAAACGACTGAGCCACCCAGGCGCCCCAACCCCCTTTCTTTCTGTTAAGGAACAGATACCTAAACAATCTCATTCAACGGTCTTTACAGATAGAAAGTTCAGCAAGGTTTCGCCGGAGCCACAGCTTGGAACCAGAAACAACTTCGAGCTGGGAGCTTTTCCTCCCTCCCTTCCTTCCTCTCTCCACGCCCGTTCCTCCCGCTCCTCAGGCATCCAAGCGTTCTTCCCTCCCTCAGCACCCGGCCCTTGGTTCCCCAAGCCCAGTCCCACATGGTCTTCAGTTCTCGTACTTGAAATCCCTCCTGCAGAACAGGAAGATGCCCCACGGCCACCAACCTTAAAAGCCAGCATGCTCAGCGGCAGAAAGCAGGTATAATCCCGGGTGAAACATTCCTCTGGGTCGTCCAGCAATGCAGAATCAGTTAAAACCTTTTGCATGGTGTATGAACTGAAGCTTTGTCTCCCCTCCCCTCCCTAAAATTCATGTTGAAGCTCTAACCCCCTAACAGTGGTTTTTAGAAGTGGGGCTTTTGGATTTGGAGGTGATTAGGTTTAGATGAGATTATGAAGACAGAGCCCCATGATGGGATTAGTACCCTTTTATATGGAGAAAAAGGGACTGGACTCCTATCTTTCTTTTTTTTATTATAATAATATTTTTTATTATATTATGTTAGTCACCATATGGTACATACATGGGATAGGCTGGTGATGGGTAGTAAGGAGGGCACGTATTGCATGGTGCACTGCGTGTTATACGCAACTAATGAATCATGGAACTTTACATCAAAAACCAGAGATGTACTGTATGGTGGACTCCTATCTTTCTAAGTGAAAACACAGCAAGCGAACAGCCATCTGCGAGCCAAGACAAGAATTCTCAGCAGAACCCGACTGTGCTGGCCCCCTGACCTCAAACTTTCCAGGCTCCAAAACTGCCAGAAATAAATGTCTGTTGTTTAAGCCGCCCAGGCTGTGGGATTTTGTTATAGTAGCGTGAGCAGACTAAGACACATAGCAACTGCCTCCAGTTGTCTTCCAGATAACAGAGAGCAGAAGCCAGTACTGGGCTCCCTCCCTCACCTCAGCCTTGACCCAACCTGCCAAGAGCCACATCTGGCTCCATGCCTCTGCTCCATGCACATCCCCACCCCAACTCCCAGGGAAGAGGGGGTGCAACTCCATGGCATCATTTGGGTGTGGCTTCATAGAGCAAGAGTAAGCCATCAAAGGCAGACCAACGTTTTGGTGGTCAGGCCACCAAGCTCGTCTGCCAAGACATGTGTCCCAGGTTGGGGACAGACAGGGCACTCACACTTGCAGAAGCACTCTGGCTTTCTGGCATGTTAGAGAATCAGTATCTTGGATCCACCCAGCAGGTTCCCTAGACTCACAGCCCAATCACAGCCTCTGGGTCATCTTGTTACAATTATGAGAAAACAGTATCTGGTTGGTCACTCATCAGCTAATGAAGTTCTCTCTCCTTGGTCCAATCATAGATGTCCTTTGATATAGGGTCACTAGATGGCGGGCTGGCAGGCTGGTGGAGGCTACCTAGGCACATCTGCATCTTGGTGGGGGGGAGTTTCCCCAGAAGGTAGCATGGGCTCCTTGGTACTCCAAACATACCTGGCAAACATTGACTCACATATCCAAACCTAGGTAGTTCCCCAGGAAGGATTTACTGGCAAACCAGTGATGTCGTGGAAGGCCAGTTGGTATTCCAGTCATGAGGGTATTTAGTCATGAGACCAAACACTAACTAGCACTGAAATGTGCATATCACTGACGCTTTCTACATCAGTTCCTGATGGACGTTACCAGCCATCACCAATATCCCATTCTCCTCCCACTCTGGCCAATGGAAGATTGAATATCTCAGGACCTCGCATTTGGAAGCTAAGGGACCAGGAGACTAGCTTCTAGTGGATGCATGGATCTGGGATAGCAAAGAGCCACCATCTTTTCCCCTGCTGTGGCCTTGTGTTCTAGATGGCAGAGCCAAAAATGGTAGAGCTCCAACATCCTGGACCACTGACAACTGTATGGGCACAGTTCTCCACCCACCATGTTAGATATGAAGTATGAGTAAGCATAAACTCTGCGTTAAGCCATTGAGATGTTGGGGTTGTTTCCTACTGCAGCAAAACACAGCCCATTCCAACTAATACACTTAATCTGCTCAATTAAGGTCCAGGTGAATCAAACTCAGACCTAAAGCCAACAAAAAAGGCTTACAGAAAGCCTTTGAGGCTTAGAGCCACCTTTCAAAATTAACAGAATTTCTGGTTCTTTAGAAGTGGAAAAGAGAAAGTACCATGAACTCACGTAATTCTGAGAGTTGAACGTACAAAAGCACTCGAGACTCTTCCGATTAATCTGGGACTGCATGAACAAACCATGACTAATCAACCCAGAGGATAGCAGACCACTGCCTTCATGAGAAACATCATCAGTCAGAGCAGTGTCCCATGCAGCCCAATCATGACTTCGACATAACACAAAATTGTGCCCCCACTTTTCTGCCTTAAACTGCACATCGTTTTAACCTATTTCCTACAATTTTGTTTCCCATCACTTTTTACCCTCAAACAACCTTATAATTGTGATAATTGGGAGCATGAAAGCAGATGGAAGTTTGTAAGGGGAAATGAGATCCATTCAGCATATTGCCCTACCCAGTGAAGGTAATTATCCCCGAATTCAAATGCCACAATGGGATTCAGAGCATCCTACTCACAGCCAAGTCACGCTTAGTCATGGCCATTGTGTTGTCCATTATATATTATAATATTACAACGTCACTACAGAAACAAACATGTTGCCTCATCGGACAAGGCAGGAGCAGTGACAGGGGTCTCCTTAATTCAAGTCCACAGAAACACAATGACCCAGCTTAGAACCCAGCAGTTGTCTTAGTATCACAGCTACACTTGACCTTGGGGACTGTCCTTGAGACTCTCTATTCCCTTTTACCAGTAACGGGACTGGCTCATGGTTCTCCTCTTCTTGGTCTCTTTGGTGACCCTGACTCTTCCACCTCCCCTTAATTGTTGGCATTCCTGGATAATGCAGTCTCATCCCACTGCTTTTTCTGGTACATGCTCTCCTTGAATAATCTTACCTCCTCACCTACCAAACATAGACAGTCACACCCAAACCACTCTCCTGAGTTCCCATCTCATACCTTCTGCACATCTCCACCAAGATATTCCATAGATACCTCAGATTCTTCATGCCTCACACCAAGCTCAACACTCTGTCGCAAACTCCTTCTTCATTGGTGTTCTCTATTTTGTTCAGATGTTGTAGTGGGTTAAATGGCATCCCCTGACAAAAGATGTATCCTCCTGCAACCTCAGAATGCAACCTCACTTGGAGAAACTTCTGGAAAACTTTAAAAAGTTGGGGAAGGTCATTGTATCTGAAATGGGCCCATTGAATCTGACTGTGGACTAGATGACCCCCTGACACTCTGCAAGGCCTATGCTGTCCCTCCACAGGTGACGACAGTTAGCCACAGTTACAGGACTTAGGAAACTTCATTTTCATAGCAAAAATGAACTTGTGGGATTTCATCAAGATAAAAAGCTTCTGCACAGCAAAGGAAACAGTCAACAAAACCAAGAGGCAACCCACGGAAGAAGATATTTGCAAATGACATGACAGATAAGGGGCTGGTATCCAAGATCTATAAAGAACTTCTCAGACTCGACACCCAAAAAACAAATAATCCAGCCAAAAAACGGGCAGAAGACATGAACAGACACTTCTCCAAAGAAGACAAACAGATGGCTAACAGACACATGAAAAATGTTCAACATCATTAGCCATCAGGGAAATTCAAATCAAAACCACAAAAAGATACCATCTTACACCAGCTAGAATGACAAAAATTAACAAGGCAGGAAACAACAAATGTCGGAGAGGATGTGGAGAAAGGGGATCCCTCTTACACTGTTGGTGGGAATGCAAGTTGGTACAGCCACTCCGGAAAACAGTGTGGAGGTTCCTCAAGGCATTAAAAATAGAGCTCCCCTACGATCCAGCAATTACACTGGTAAGTATTTACCCCAAAGATACAGATGTAGTGAAAAGATGGGGCACATGCACCCCAGTGTTCATAGCAGCAATGTCTACAATAGCCAAACTGTGGAGGAGCTGAGATGCCCTTCAACAGATGACAGATTAAGAAGATGTGGTCCATATATACAATGGAATATTACTCAGCCATCAGAAAGAATGAATACCCAACATTTGCAGCAACATGGACGGGACTGGAGGAGATAATGCTAAGTGAAATAAGCCAATCAGAAAGACAATTATCATATGGTTTCACTCATATATGGAACATAAGGAATAGCACAGAGGACCATAGAGGAAGGGAAGGAAAACTGAAGGGGGGAAATCAGAGAGGGAGACAAACCATGAGAGACTCTGGACTCTGGGAAACAAACTGAGGGTTTCAGAGGGGAGGGGGCTGGGGGTAGGGGGTAACCGGGTGATGGTTATTAAGGAGGGCACGTGTTGTGATGAGTACTGGGTGTTCTTATGCAACTAATGTTGAACACCACATCAAAAACTAATGCTGTACTGTATCTTGGCTAACTTAACATAATAAAAAAAAGAAAAGAAAAAGAAAACTTCATTTTCATGTAGTTGGGTAATATTTACAACCACCTCCCCAAAGACATGTACCAGGTGTCTGAGAATGAAAGCTTGGAGCTCAGGAGCCAGTAGGAAAAACAAGGCACACCTTGAACAGGTGTTGACCTAGAGATTAGGTTATCGGTGAAAGGGAAGACAAGGCACCAGGCTTAGGTCAGCTGGCCACCTAGAAGGTCAGGCGATCCAAGGTCCACATGAAGACTCCAGAACACCTTAACTGCGTGATTGGTTGCACACATTTATAGCCTTGGTGCATACAAAGCGTCCTTAGCAAAAACACCACCAAAGAGTTCAGTGATTAGAACAAGAAGCTGTTAAGAAATGTTTTAGTGTGGTAAAATATATGTAACATAAAATGTACCATTTTAACCATTTTCAGGTGTATAGTTCATTAAGTACATTCCCACTGTGGTCTAGCCTTCACCTCCATCCAGAACCTTCATCTTATAAAACTGAAACTCTACCCATCAGCCACTAGCTCCTGTTCCTCCTTCCCTCAGCCCCCAGCAACCACCATCCTACTTTCTGTTTCTAGGAATTTGACTGCTCGGAGTAGCGCATGTAAATGGAGTCATACAGTAGTTGTCTTTGTGACTGGCTTATTACACTTAGCGTAATGTTCTCAAGGTCCAGTCATGGTGTAGCATGTGACAGGATTTTCTTCCTTCCTAAGGCTGAATGACATTTCCCTGTAGGTAAAGACCCCATTTTGTTTATCCACTCACCCTTTAATGAGCAATTGGGTTGTTTCTACCTTTGGCTACTGTGAATAATGCCACTATGAACACACATGTACAAATATATGTGCAAGCCCCTGCTTTAAATTATTTTCAGTTATATTTGTGTGTGTGTGTGTGTGCGCGCTTATGAAATTAATGGCATTTGAGACTGGTGGTTGGTAGCCACATACAGGAAAGAGGCATAGGAAACTGGCAGGGCCAGCTGCCTAGACCAGGACAGCAGGTGGCTTGTCCATAGTCCAATGCACTGAGCTGCCACAAGAAGGCAGGTCATTCCTCTCAGGCCCCACTGAGAGCTTTACCTGCAGGGCAAGGTCTGCAGTCTGCAGCAGAAAAGGGGGCAACACCTGTCTGCCTCCCTGGTTACCTACCAAAAAACACCTGAGCGTAGCCATATGTACCCAGCTTGGCTCAGGCCAGCTCGCAACCTAGAGGGTTCCTGGTATCGGCACAAGCGGGTTAAATACAGTGGTAAGTGAATCCACACACAGCACCCGGAACATGCTGGGCGCTTAGCCTAGTGCTCACCAAATGCAGGCTGGGGGAAGCAGCAGGTGTGGTCCAGGCGGGTGGTTCGCAGGGGAGGGGCCAAAGATGCTGGGTGACGAACTTGGGGGCAGTGGGAACACATAGGTGGGTTTCCTGTGGCTGCTGTAACAAGTTACCGTACACTCAGTGACTTAAGACAACACACGTTTACCATCTGACACGTCCCAAGGTCTAAGTCTGAAATGGGTTTCCCTGGGCTAAAATCAGGGAGTCAGCAGGGTTGCGCTCCTTTCTGGAGGCTCCAAGGGGAGAGCCCGTTCCTCATCTTTTCCAGCTCCGATGGGTCACCTGAGTTTCTTGGCTCGTGTTCCATCCCTGCATCTTCTAAGCCAGTCCTTTCCACGTCGCATCACATCTGACCTTCTCTTCTGCCTCCCTCTGCCATCTTTAGGGACCCTTGTGAGGACATTGGGCCCACGCACCCCTGAATCATCTCCCCGTCTGCTGACTGGTGACCGTAATTCCATCTGCCACCATCATTCCCCTTTTCCATGCAACCTGACACCCTTACAGGGTCTGGGGATTAGGATAAGGGCCTCTTGTGCATGGGGGAGGGGGTTCTGCCCACCATGTGTAATCTAGAGAAGGCAATACCAGGCGATCCAAGGGGGTAATCAGAATCAGGGAGGATACCCTGATATTGGTATTCTCCCAATACCAGGGAGAAGTTTAAGAATCTAGAATAGCCTTCCAAGAGCAAAAAAGAATGCCAGGTTTAGGAGACCCAGGTTAAAGGATGCATCATTATAGCAAAAATGGAAGCCTGGGAACAAAACAGGGGTCTGGCCAATGAGACCGGGGTACAAGTGCAAACTTGACCCCCAGAACAAGGTAAAAGGACATGCAGGCTCACTGGGGCAGGGTCAGAGCAGCACTGCCAACAAGGCTGACTGGTTCTCAGGAGGTCCTCAAATCCCCTTGACCTGGTAGCAAGGCAGATGACATGCTCAGGTTAGGAGGCAAGAGTTTGCAGGAGACAGCCCAGACGGCCAGTTGTAAGCCCCATGTACTATAAGGCCTGAAGGCTGTTGGAGTGTGAAACCCAACCAACAGGACAGTGGGAGGAGCGTATTTGGGGATGCAGACTCAGCCGAACAAGGACACGCACCGGTACCCCAGGGGCACGCTGAGGAGCGCTAAACAGATGGCAGCCCCTCGGCTCCCCCGCTCCTGCTCTGCTGAGTGAGCCTGCGGGCTGCCAGCCAAAGCCAAAGCCGATCCAGAAAATAGAGGGGAACTGAAGACCATGTGTTGGGGGTAGAAGGCAGAGAAGAATGCTGGCAGAGGTCAGAGCTGTCCAACAGAAAATTGATTCCATTTTTGCTCTGAAGACAGTGATGCGAATGATCTTCTCCATCTCTCCAGAAAACCCAGTGCCAAATATCCCTTCCTTATGAATGCATGGTCCAATCAGCTCTGCTCAGGGGGTGCTTAGAAACACCAAGCCCTGCTTTGAGTGGGTTCGGGCATGAATATGGTCATCCCCCCCGCCCAGGTCCTATATCACCAAAGGAAGACAATTAGAAGGAATACATCAGTCCTCAGAACAGAATTCCCACTTACAGAAGTCAAATAAGCATAGGGCATGAACGGGAGCTCCCCCACGTTGGTTCCCCCTTTGCTCTTAGATTCTATTTGATTTCCTAGGAGACCGCAGGGCATTGCTTTGTTTAAGATGCTGAAAGCCCAGCAGTCCTGTGTTGTAATTAGTTTTAGCCATCAGCAGAAAGCACCTTTGTCTTGTTTCTCAAAAGTCAAAGACAATCGATACCCCCTCACTTTTTACCTCCCCTGGCTGATCAGAAGGTCAACTGGCAAGAAACCCTCCACCCTGGGGATGGTGGAAATGCTCAGGACTATGAAAAGAGCAAAACTCATGCTGCCTTCCCCTGCCTTTCTCTGAGAAGCTCTCAAAGGTGAGCCCAAGGGCACTGGCCGAGCGTGACAGTGATGTTCCAGTTCAACTTCAAGACACAGGAGCTAGGACCCAGATGGAACTCACACACACACATTTCTGAATGAGCGCCTTTTACTAGCCTGGGGCCCCACTATTAAAAATGAATATATTAATTGGATCACAGGCAGCCCTTTTCACCAAGAGTTTCCGATTTGCGATTTAATAAACTCTTGCCACAGTGACCAGTTAATGAAAGCTGGGGCATTAAGACCCCGCTCAAACGCCCCCTTGCCGGCCTTATGGGGTGGTTATTGATAGCATCCAATTTTAAACGTCAAGCTTTTCATTTCGGAAAGCCTCGAGATCACACATGGTTTGCCACGCAAGAATTATTACTACAAGATGATTTTAAGTGTGCTGAAAAGGTATGGCCCTGGTTAAGCCCAAAATGGAATACTATTTTCTTAGAATAGCTTCCAAAGGAAAGTTGCAGCATTCAGGTATTTCTCATTAAATAAGATAGTGGCCAAGCACAGGGAGATCTGAAAGAAAAGCAGGCCATCAAAGCTTGTGAAGAAACCTCTCTTTCTCCCGTCTCTGGGCAATCACAAGGAAAGAAAAAGTATAGATAAGGAAAGCAGAAATAGGTCACATCTTGGCATTGATTTCAGGAAATTGAACACAGACTTCGGTCTGGATTCAGTTGCCCCTCATTCCTAGGTCAGAGGAGAAGACATCAAGGCCCGGAATAAACACAAGCCCACAGCCTTCCCAGGAAACGTCTTGGAGCTGTTGGGTGGAAAACCCATCCCTGTGGATTCACTGTCATGTTCATCTACAGTTGTCCCCAAAACAGGGATAAAGCATGTCAGAGATACTTTCCTACAGTGTGTACTTGGAACTCAAGTTAATCAAGGCCCACAGATCGGGTCCACGGAGACTCATGCTAATACTTTCTAGGGGACAGATTCCGGTAAGGCTGCTAGGACTTAATAGTGCTGATGACTGATTGCCTTTTGCCTTATCCAAAAGTCCCTCAGCTGACTCCCAAGGCCCAGGCCTACCCAGCTAGCTTCGTGTCTAATAAACACCGATCTTCCAGCTGTCCTTCCATACCTTTCCTGTCTCCCTCTCCACCCCCTTCCTAGGGGCCCGTCCCTCACCATCCACACAATGGACACCACGCATTCTCCAAACCCACGGAGTTCGGGGCTACCAGGACTGAGGCCTGGGAGGTGGCCTTTTTGCAGGTTCTCCAGCAGGAGACGTGCATAAGGCTTCAAATCAAGAGCCCTCCTTGTGCAAGTAGCCACCGAGTTATCCACACCCGCACATGCACAACCTGCTGGCTGTGACCCTCAGCACAGGGGTTGTTGAAATCAGCTTTGGGAGCTAAAAGTGAGCTGGGCATTTTTTACAAAATAGCACGGGATTGGAAATGTCAGAAATCATCACAGAACCCTTAGTAAATGCCACTTCCTCCAACTTTTCTTCCAGTTGATACACACCCACCCACACACTTGCAGGCTCGCATGTGACACATAGTCCTTATGGTGGGCTGTTGTTACCAAATAATTGGAAAACAATGATCTAAACCACTAGTCTCCAGCTGTTTTCCTTTTCCTTTTTTTTTTCTTTTTTTTTTTTGGTGCAAAATAGTGGTTTATTAAAGCACGGGGACAGGACCGTGGGCAGAAAGAGCTGCTGCCCCGGGGTTGTGAGGGGTGGCTGATGATATACTATGGGGCTTCGCATCTCCGACTGCTTTCAATCTCCCATCCATCTTTTAAAATTTTTTGAAAACTGTACTTACAATATATGCCTATCTATAAATGTATTAATTATATTCATATATTTTTTACTGTCTATGATGTACCTCATAAACATACCCAGAAGTAGTAATAGAAGATTCTATGGAAAAATAAATAGGAATGTTACTTCTCATACTTTCTGCCTGTGTCCATTCTGGTAACCGTGGGCATGCAGAAGCTGCCGCTTGGACAGGAGATGCCATGTCCCACCACTCCCTCGGTTCTCAGAACCCCTTCTGTTCTCCACTATCACAAAATCCAGTGCTTAGAAGACAGGATTCCTGCTACAAGTCCCTCAAAATCTGCTGAGGAAACGGATACACAAAATGTAAATATGGGGCACCTGGGTGGCTCAGTCGATAAGTGTTCAACTCTTGATTTCGGCTCCAGTCATGATCTCAGGGTCATGAGATGGAGCCCCACATCCGGGCTCCGCACTGGGTGTGGAGCCTGCTTAAGATTTTCCCTCTCCCTCTGCCTCTGCCCCTCCACCAGCTTGCGCGAGCATGTGTGCGTACTCTCTCTTTAAAAAAAAATGCAAATTATAACACAAGATGAAAGTACTGGAACACAAAAGAGAGCAAAATGTGGTGGCATTACAGAGGACACCATTCAGTCTCCCTGAGAGAGGCAAAGAGGTCTTCACCAAGACAGCGATGTGTGAGCTGGTTGGTGCTGGCTGGTGGGTGAGGCCAGACAGAGAGGAGGCACGCTCCTCTAGACAGAAAAGGCCAACCTGCATAGCTCTACCTGCCCTTCACAATCACCTGGGCACTTGTTTAAAATTCCCTGAACTCCTCCTCCCAGAGTCCAGCTTGGTAGATCTGGGCCAGGGAGGGCCCAGCTTGTGCAACAAGAGGGAGCAAGGCAGGGAGGGGCTCGCTGGGGAGTCACAGCATCAGGTTAAAGTGGATTAAAGAAAACCCAAGCATTCTCAGTGCATGGAGATAGTGTAAGTATAGGAACCAGCAAGTCACTCTTGCAAAGTTTTTTTTTTTAAATGTTCATAAAGTTCAGCACCACTTATACTCAAGTGTAAAAAGGCTTCACACCCTAAAATGCTGTTCAGCTAGATATCATTTGTAGAAAATGTCTGCTTGTTAATTGTTTTTCCATCTACCAACCATGCCTCCTCCTTCATCCTTTTGGGAACCCTCTTCACATCTTCTGAGGGTTTCATCCTGGTTCCAGAATGGAGGGTGTAACCCAAGCCTAAGGCAATCATCAGTATATTGCAATCTTCAAGCTACAGTGATTGATTTTTGGAGGTAAAAATCCACACAGAAAATCAAAACTGAAAGGAATAAGGAGACTTCGCTGCAATTGCTCATGGAAAGACACATGCTCTTTCCGTCCCCATTCCCACCCAAAATAAAGGGAAACTCAGGCTGCAGCAGCCATCTTACCACCGTGGGATGGAGGAGAGTCCTTTCTGAGAAAGAATTCACACAGAAGAAGTAAAGCTCATAACTGGAAAGACCAGCTAGGACGCAGTAACAATGTGAGAGCCTTAGAGCCTGGTCCGCCTTTTCCATTATATAAACAAAGAACTTCTCACTTTGGTTTAGGACAGTTAGAATAGTATTTTTTATTACTTGCAGCCACAAGGGTCCAGATGATACATCTTCCATTTCCTAGACACATGGTAAGGTGATTGAAAGTTCTTAACTCCTCAAACTTCCATGCACAGGGGAGGCACTTGGTCAATTTTTATTGACTAAGTGAACAGACAGTTCTTTTCCAAAGCAGAAAAACAGAAGTTACAACAGAACATTTTATTTTTCCAAAGAGAAATTTTGGACATCACTATTATACATTCTACAGGATCATATGTCAAAATAAAGCCACATTCTCAAACATCTAAAACAGGAATTGTAAAACATACATGGCCAAAATTTATTTGATCTGTATAACACAATATGCATGATAATCTTTGGTTATAAGATTTTCCCCTTATCCTTAATAATCTGACTCTATAGCTCTCTAAGACTCTCTTCCAAACTCCAAATATAAAATTAAAATTAAGGGATCATTCCAATTGAGTTAAGTTCAATTAAACATGCATCCACTCAACAGTAAGTCAGTGAACAGGGGCAGCATACCTTTATGTACCAAAAGCCAGATTCAGGGATCAGATGTGATATGCCTTATAAGCTATGATAAAACTGGGCTTGATAACGAGAGAAGAAAAGTGGTGTATACTCAATGGAATATTACTCAGCTATCAGAAAGAACGAATTCTCAACATTTGCTGCAACATGGACGGCACTGGAGGAGATAATGCTAAGTGAAATAAGTCAAGCAGAGAAAGACAATTATCATATGATTTCTCTCATCTATGGAACATAAGAACTAGGAGGATCGGTAGGGGAAGAAAGGGATAAAGAAAAGGGGGGTAATCAGAAGGGGGAATGAAACATGAGAGACTATGGACT
>NC_048220.1:139668852-139742584 GCF_002007445.2 Ailuropoda melanoleuca | reverse complement strand
ATGGTGATTAACATAATATAATAAAATAAAATTAATTATAAAAAAAAAAAAAAAAGAAAAGTGGTGTATACTAAATTGTTCCAGGCATTTTGTAGAAAAGAATTCTGTCTATCTGCAAGATCAGCCTTCGAAGCCTCTAAGATCCTTTCCAACCTAAATTCTAATTACTATTTAAAATGTTTCTACCTTTTTTTGTTAAGTTTTACAAAACTGGGAAAAATAACAAAATTAAAAGTTAGAAACTCATGGGCTTGTCTGGGGCAAACATACTGCATTTGGATTCTTTGGCTGCAATTGACAGAAGCCCAGTTAGAAAAGTTTGGGCAAAGGGGGAGGTCCTTTAGGCACATTTTCCTTGCCAAAGGTGGGTAGATGGAACCAGTGACTCAAATGGTTTGGGGGCTCTGTCTCCACCTCATTCTCTGCAAGTGGACTTCACTATCTCAGATGAGTTTAGACCCGAGGTTGGAAACAGAGCTGCCAGCTACTCTGTACTTACATCTTCACAGTTTTGTGGCTGGAAAGAGAAAGACTCCATTTCCAGTCCAAATCCCCCAGAAAAGAACTCTTGGTTAAACTATGCCAGCTTAGTTAAAAGCCGGATTACCAATTGTCCAGTTTTCCTGAGACTGAGGAGGCTCCTGGGATATCTAGGACTTTCAAATGGGACTTTGAAATGGGAGAAATCCAAGCAAACCAGAACAAATGTAACCCTAGTCAAATGTAACCCCCAGACAATTATTGTAGCTAAGAAGGTAGTTACAAACACTTTGATTCAAGTCAAATGACTACCCTTTAATCAATCACTGTTGGAGTTAGCACCCATAAAGACCTCATGGTGGGAGGAGGGGAATGCATGACCTCCATCAAGAAGGGGTGTCTTAGGGCTCCTGAGTGGCTCAGTCGGTTAAGTGTCTGCCTTTGGCTCAGGTCGTGATCTCAGGGTCCTGGGATCAAGCCCCACGTCAGGCTCCCTGCTCAGCAAGGAGCCTGCTTCTCCTTTTCCCTCTGCAGCCCCCCTGCTCATGCTCGCTCATGTGGACACTCTCTCTCTCAAAAAAATACAATCTTTAAAAAAAAAAAAAAAAAGGAAGGAAGGAAGGGTGGCTTATTTTCTGCCTACAACACTATGAAACCAGAAGTCAACCAAAAGAAAAAATCTGCAAAGACCACAAATACGTGGAGGTTAAATAACATGCTACTAAACAATGAATGGGTCAACCAGAAAAAAAAAAGAAAAAATTTGAAAAATATATGGAAACAAATGAAATGAAAACACAACAGTCCAAAACCTTTGGGGTGCAGCATAAGTGGCCCTAAGACGGAAGTACATAACAATACAGACCCACCTCGAGAAGCAAGAAAAATCTCAGATAAACAACCAAACCTTACACCTACCTAAAGAAGCTAGAAACAGAATAACAAATGACTCCTAAGGCCAGCCGAAAGAAGGGAATAGAAATATTAGGGCAGAAATAAATAACACACACACACACACACACACACACACACACACAACAATAGAATGAATCAATGAAGCCTGGAGCTGGTTCTTTGAAAAAAATTAATAAAACTGATAAATCTCTAGCCAGACTTTTCAAAAAGAAAAGAGAAAGGACCCAAGTAAATAAAATAAGAAATGAGAAGAGAGATAACAACCCACATCACAGAAATACAAACAATTATAAGAGACTATTATGAAAAATTACATGGCAACAAATTGCACAACCTAGAAGAAATAGATACATTCCTAGAACCATATAAATTAGCAAAATTGAAAAAGGAAGAAATAGAAAATTTGAACAGACCAATAACCAGCAAAGAAATTGAAACAGTAGCAAAAAAAAAAAAAAAAAAAAAAAAAAAAAAAAAAAAAAAAAAAACCTCCCAAAAACAAAAGTCCAGGACCAGATGGCTTCACAGGCAAATTCTACCAAACATTTCAAGAATTAATACCTAGTCTTCTCAAACAGTTCCTAAAAGATAGAAAAGGAAGGAAAATTTCCAAATTCATTCTATAAGGCCACCATTACCCTGATTCTAAAACCAGAGAAAGACACCACAAAAAAAAGAGAACTACAGGCCAACATCCCTGATAAACATAGATGCAAAAATGCTCAACAAAACACTAGCAAGGGGCACCTGGGTGGCTCAGTCGTTAAGCATCTGACTTTGGCTCAGGTCATGACCCCAGGGTCCTGGGATCGAGCCCCGCATCGCGCTTCCTGCTCAGCAGGAAGCCTGTTTCTTCCTCTCCCACTCCCTCTGCTTGTGTTCTCTCTCTCACTGTGTCTCTGTCAAATAAATAAAATCTTTAAAAATAAATAAGTAAATCAATAAATAAAATAAAAATTAAAAAGCACTAGCAAACTGAATCTAACAATACATAAAAAAAAAAAAAATCACTCACCACAATCAAGTGAGATTTATTCCTGCATTGCAAGAGTGGTTCAATATTCACAAATCAGCATGATATGTCACATTAATAAAAGAAAGGTTAAGAACCATATGATCATTTCAATAGATGCAGAAAAAAACATTAGACAAAGTACAACATCCATTAATGATAAAAAAAAAAACCCTCAACAAAGTAGGTTCAGAGGGAACATACCTCAACACAATAAAGGCCATATATGAAAAACCCACAGCTAGTATCATCCTAAACAGGAAAAACTGAGAGCTTTTCCTCTACAGTCAAGAACAAGGCAGGGACGTCCACTCTCACCACTGTTATTCAACATAGTGCTCGAAGTCCTAGCCTCAGCAATCAGACAACAAAAAGAAACAAAAGGCATCCAAATAAGCAAGGAAGAAGTAAAACTTTCACTATCTGCAGATGACATGATACCCTATAGAGAAAACCCAAAAGAGTCTACCAAAAAACTTCCAGAACTGATACACAAATTCAATAAAGTCACAGGATACAAAATCAATGTACAGAAATATGTTGCATTTTTATACACCAATAATGAAGCAGCAGGCAAAGAAATTAAGGAATCAATCCCATTCACCACTGCACCAAGAGTAGTAAGATACCTAGGAATAAATCTAACCAAAGAGGTGGAGGACCTATCCTCTGACAACCATAAAACACTAACGAAAGAACTGAAAATGACACAAAGAAATGAAAAGACACGCCGTGCCCATGGACTGGAAGAAGAAATATTGTTAAAATGTCTGTACTACCCAATCTACACATTTAATGCAATTCCTACCAAAACGCCAACAGCATTTTTCACAGAACTAGAACAAACAATCCTAAAATTTGTATGGAACCATGAAAGACCCAAATAGCCAAAGAAACTTTGAAAAAGAAAAGCAAAACTGGAGGCATCACAATCCTGGACTTCAAGTTATATTACAAAGCTGTAGTAATCAAAACAGTATGGTACTGGCACAAAAATTGTATGTGTATGTGCGTATATATATATATATGCACATGCATTCCACTGTGTGCATATGTGTGTACACACACACACACACACACACACGCATACATACAGTCGAATATTACTCAGCCATAAAAGGAATGAAATCTTGCCAGTTGCAACAACATGCATGGATCTACAAGGTATTACGCTAAGCAAAATAAGTCAGAGAAAAACAAATACCATATGATTTCACTCATATGAGGAAGTTAACAAAATAAACTAGCAAAGGGGATAAAAGAGAGACAAACCAAGAAACAGACTCTTAACTCTAGAGAACAAGCTAATGGTCATGGGGGGGGGGGATGGGAGAAATAGGTGATGGGGAGGAAGGAGGGCCATTGTCGTGACGAGCACAAGGCACTGTACGGAAGTGCTGACTCACTACACTGTACACCTGCAGCTAATATCACAGTGTATGTTAACTACTGAAATTTAAATAAAAATGTAAAAAAAGAAGGGGTGGCTTAGAAATGACTCTAAAAGATTACTGTCACCCAGGCAGCTGCCCCAGTCTGTTTTGATCATGCATTCCTAATAATTTGGTGATTCCTGAAACCATTCCAAACAAATAAACTTATCTTGGAATTTTAATTCTCCAAACTCATGAAAATGAATCTCATTCTATCATTGCTCCGATGGGATAAATGCCACCCTGATGAACTGAAATAGTTAATATACACCTTCAACCATTTTCATATCCAAGAAATCAAATTCATTTCTTAGAAACTATCCCACTAACTACTACATTAATCACTTGTCATGTCTTCAAAACTACTACGCTCTGTCAAAACACATCCTACCGTTTGATACTAAACAGTCAGAAGCATTTATAACAATGTAATCTATGCATGCTGTCAAATTGCATATTTCACCTTGTAGCAATCTCTTTTCTTGGGAACTTAGTTTCCCCTCCATGTGCTTTAGAATTGCTTGAATTCTTTAGCTCATTCTTTCAGGAAACAGAATTAATATTTAAAAGCAGCAACAGTGTAATTTCAAGAATGTTTGTGTAATAACCAGAGTTCCCATAACATAAATTATCCTATCCTTGTAGCAGTCTTATTTCCTTTACCAAGTCATACAATCAAGACAAGCTGGAGAAAAAGGGTTTGAATTATATTCCATCCCCCAGGAAGACTTAGGTTTGTTGAACCAAGATGCAAAGTCAACAAATTCAGATGCACAGACGTTTCTAGGTTGCCTTCAGTTGCCTGTGCTTTTAAGAAAAGATTCAGTACCACGTGTGCAAAATAGCAGTGTAAAGAAACACTCTGGGTTATAAAGACCGAATTTAAAGATTTTCCCCACTCCTGTCCAAACTGTCTCACTTTCAAAATTTTTGCTCACTTCTTATCCCAGCTGCACAAAAGCTAGAAGATGGTAATTCAAGGACCATGCATGGCCTCTAGGAACATCTTGACCTCTCTAGAATAAAGGATCCATCCCCCCACCCCTCCCCTCCAGCAACCCTCACTTTTGTTTCCTACAGAGCTGGTTTGTCTCCCTCTCTAATTCCATCTTATTTTATTTTTCTTTTCCTTCCCCTATGATCCTCTGCTTTATTTCTTAAATTCCACATATGAGTATTACTCAGTCATCAAAAAAAAATTTAAATCTTACCATTTGCAACAATATAGATGGAACCAGAGGGTATTATGCTAAGTGAAATAAGTCAATCAGACAAAGACAAACATCATATGATTTCACTCTTTTTTTCCTTGATTCGGCTGATTCAAGTTTGACATTTCTCCGACGGACATTCAACAGAACCATAAAGACAAATAAAGCAGTAGCAAATACAAAGGCACAGACACAGATATGTTTACAGAGCAAAGGTGCTTTTTTCTGAGCAGGTCTCACTCCCTCCTGTCCTCAGCGCTAGACGACTTGGAAGGAGAACAAGCCACGGGCACCCCAGTAGAAGACCCCAGTTCCACGTGCTCTCTCACCCCCTCTCTCCTCACTCCCCACACCTTGGCAGAAATTGTACAAATTAGGTACAGTAGCGGCTGAAGAGAGATTGGGGAAAAGTACATGCGGGAGAATGGACGGAAAAGCTTAGGAGGAGGTAAGAAAGGAAGGAGAGTCCTGGAAAGGAAGGAAAGGGGAGAGAACAGATGGCGCTCAGCATAAAGGAGGGTGAGCACATTGCGGGGGGACACGGAAAGAGCCCCCACAGCTATGCAGAGGCAGAGCACGCAGTGAGTCCAAAGACAGGAAGATCCTTCTCCTATCACAGGCCCAGCTGCCTTACACGTGACTTTGCCCCCAGTTAGTGACCTGGAAAAGGACAACTAGAACCATGAAATATATCATCTATTTTTTTTTCCTTTTTTAATTTTTTTCCTTTTTTTAATTTAACTTGTTAGCCAACATATAATACATCATTAGTTTTTGATGTAATGTTCAATGATTCATTAGTTTCGTGTAACACCCAGCGCTCATCACATCATGTGCCCTCCTTGATGCCCATCACCCGGTTACCCCATCCCCCACCCCCTCCCTTTCTGCAGCCCTCAGTTTGTTTTTTTGAGATGACTAATTTTTTTGGATCCCTGCAACTGAAAGCAGACTGAGACAAACCAACTAAACATAGAGAAAGGACTGATCTCAAATGAGTCTGCAACACACTTTGAAGTCGCTTCCTTAATGGTTTAATTTTAAGGACAAAAAAAGTGGCATATTAAAGTTAAGCTTCACTTAGTATCTTTATACTTTGTAAACATATATATATACAGTTATCTGAAATCTGTTCACTTTGTACTGTATGATCAAGTAATAAGAAACTAAGGTAACGACTGTTGTAGGTTGAAGAATGCCCTCCAAAAGTCAAACACAACTTACTCCCTGGAACCTGTGCATGTTACCGTAAATGGAAAAAAAAAAATTACTTTGCAGAGGTGATCGAGTTAAGGATCTTGAGTTGGGGAGATTAGCCTGTATCATCCAGGTGGGCCCTCCACGCAATCATATGTATCCTTACAAGAGGAAGCAGAAGGATGCCTTTAGTTTTGACAAAATGTAAAATATACATTCTAATTCTGAGCCTTGACATGGCCTTGAAGCCTCCACTATACAAAGTGATGACAATTAGAGCAATAACAATAAAAAATATTGATTATAGTGGATTGAAACACAATGAATCGGTGAAAATAGGTAAGTCCATTATAATACTAAAAAAGAGAAAGATCAAGAAAATTTCTTCTGTCATAATCTGCTGTGACTTACTTTGAAAACCAGCAATTAAAATGGAAGAATTAAGCCTTTATCCAGCCTTTCCAGGAAAAAAGGTATTTTCAAGAAATCAATTATCTGGTTGATGGAGGAAAGTTCCACTTTACAGAAGAACGCTAGATAACACTGAGAGGGGAAAATGGAATTGAGAAATCAGCGTTCTGCAAAACTTTAGGAAGCCACTGGCCCAGGCAAGGGTGTATGATCGGTAAACGGGATGTTTCCATCATGCCAAGATAGCACTACACAGATTATTTGTGAACGTCAAGGAGAAAAATCAATGATTTGACTGGACGAATCAAGCTAACACCATCATAACCCAGTGGCCAAGCTCACTAATGGTGTCATCAGATAGAGTGCCCCAGTGCAATATGAGGTACGTGACATCACCTACGACGGTTTCTAATAAAGAAATGTGTGACTTGGAGCCAGTAAACCTAGAGAACTAGCTTCTGGTGTGTAAACAATAGAGGGGAGAGAGGATCAACTTTCATGACACCAGGACAGACAAATGCGACAAACCCAGAAGATGGGCATCTTGGAGGAGAGCTGGCCGGGCCGGCTCCACAGTCACAGTCAGGAAAACCAAGAGGAAGCTCTCCCTGAGTGAAGAAGATGCAGGGATCTCAGTGCGCGGTCCTGGCTAGGAACAAACCAGCTGAAATGGACATTTAAGGGCGATCAGAGAAACCTGAGTGGAGGCTGAGGATAAAATAAAATGGATGGACGTGGAAAGGTGGCAATTACCAATTGCAAACCACCACCTTCCTTCTTAGCATGGGCAGTATGACCCATGACTTTGCTTTATGTTTAAAGAGCACACACAGATATCCACCATCTGCACATGAAACAAGATACCCCAGGGCATTAACAGTGCTCATCTCTGAATGATAGGAATCAAATGTTTTTATCTTTGTATTTATCTACATTTTCTAACTTCCTAGAATGTTCCTAGAATGTTCCTTTACTGCATTTGCAATAATAAAAATTGTATTTTAAATAACAGAATCTATTTAGGATTTGCATTTCAGTCAGTTTAAAATGGCCAACTCCCATCAACACAATTAAAACAGCTGAATAAACACAAACACATCTTTTAAGTGTACTCAGAAATAGCAAAAAAGTGAAACTTCTCCAAAGGGGGAAAAAAAGGAAAAGAGGGAGCCAGAGAAGCCAGAGAATTAATTTCAGCATGCACGTTAAAATGTCAAAGGTCAATGCTAAAAGAATTGGAAGAGTATAGAACTTGCAAACTGGTGGTAAGGAAAAATGGAAGGAGGAGGGAAAGCCAGAAACAAGTAGAGACAAATAATAAAAACAAAAGCATACAGTAGATATGAGAAACAAGTAGAGACAAATAATAAAAACAAAAGCATACAGTAGATATGAGCTCAGATACATATTATGACAATAATATCAATGGACTAAATGTTCCAGTTTAAAGACAAAGATGGTCAAATTGGATTAAAATATCTAAACTGTACATAGTTTACAAAAGTCATATATATAATGAAAGAATCCTGGAAGGTTCAAAGAAAAAGGATGAGAGAAGAGAGGCCAGGAAAATCATAACAAAAGAAAGCTGGTATCACTCTGTGGGGTATTCTTTTTAAGAATTTATTTATTGATTTGAAAGAGAGAGAGAGCCGAAGCTGGGGGAGGGGCAGAGGGAGAAGCAGACTCCCCGCTGAGCGGGGAGCCCGACGTGGGGCTCAATCCCAGGACCCTCAGACCATGACCTGAGCTAAAGGCAGATGCCTAACTGACTGAGCCACCCAGGTGCCCCACTCTGTTAGGTATTTTATAAGTAGGCAGATGAAAGATTAGATAGATAGATAGATAGATAGATAGATAGATAGATAGATAGATGATAGAGTGGGAGAGTGATAGATGGAGTGATAGAGTGATTCATAGGTAGATACATAGATAGAGACACACACACACAGATGAATTAATATGATTAGATATGTAAACCTCAAGGTAAAAATCATTTCTAAATGTGGAGTGAAAATAACATTTTAACAATTTAATTTACCAGGAAGATAAAATAATTTGAAACTTGTACACAACTGAAAAAACAGACAAAGCCAAAATGACAGAACTATAAGAGAAAAATTCAAATCAACCATCATATGGAAAAATTCAAATCAACCATCATATGGAAAATTTTCACATACTCCTTTTAGCAATTAAGTCAAACATATATATATGTGTATATATGAAGTAACCTAATCAAGGCTATAATACAATCAAGGCTGTAACAAACTTGAAAACTATACACAATAAGATTTATTAAAGCTACCTATAAAGATTATTGCACTCAGAAAATAGGAAACACAAATGCTTCTCAAGCATACATGAAAGATTTACAAAAGTCAACAATATATTGGGCTGTAAACTTGTGCAAGCTTGAACATGTCTTAAAGGAGTTGGAATATGCAGACGTCTATGCCACTGTTAGAAATCAATAACAGAGATCAGAAAAAATATATTTTGTATAAGCATCAAGTTCAGACTACAGTGAATTTGGTTACAGCAAAATACTGTGGCTGGCAAGATGAGGTGCCAGGCAGAACCCTCTTTGAGATTCTCACAGAGGACCATGAGGGAACGGCCACCAATCGTCCAAGGACAAAATTCACGTTCGACTCTGTGCATAAGGGGTTAATTTGGACTTCATGTGATCTTTTCTTCTTTGGAATGTGGGAAATCATTTGTTCCTAAGCAATTCACAGTGTTTTCTGATTCAGCCCTTGTGCTTTTCCAAGCCAAAATGTTCCTTCCCACGGTCCGGCAAGATAAAGTACTCAGGACAGCTGGATTTTAAAAATACCCTTGTGAGTTGGGTCTTTGTTAGAATAAGCAGAGAAAATCACTAAATTTTTGGTCTTCTTTCATATTTTATATATGCAAGACTGAGCTCAAAGCACTAGCAGCAGAAAACACAAATTAGGTACGTGAACATATCGTGGCAGGTAGCATATAACCCATGCTAAAAAGGGGGAATCTGTGAGCCAAACCACAGCTGAACTTACTGATAAAGCCTACAGAGCTCCTGTGTGGTAATTCTATGTTTGATGTGATATGTAGTTCTCTCTGCTTTTATTCGGAAGATATTCCAGAGTTTAGAGAACATGAATGTGAATTTAATGAACATTGGTGGGAAAATTCCAAAATGTCGTTGAATGCAAACGTGCTCCTGGGAACCCTGTGGTCAGCAGAGCCTTCGGGCTGTAACTAAAACCAAGAGGCATCATTCTAGACACAATCAGGGTTTTAGGTCTGTTTTTATTGATGTGTACCACACAACAGGAGAAATTGTAAACCCAGGGATCTCGTCTACCTTGTTTTGTCTGCTGGTGAAAACAGAGATCAGAATTCCAGACAATTGTTCAATGACCTTATGGTAGAATATTGCAGAAAAGGAAGATTCGCACCAAAGAAGTGGCAACAGGATTATAGAAAAGGAATGGAAGGGGACAGTGATTTCTGAAGTGACTTCAGGTGTAGCCTTGTACATGTGGCCTGCTGCTGGATAATGAAGACTCTGAAAAATCTTCCGTTTCTGGTCTTCTCTGAGCTGCAGAGCTCACAGGGGAGAGCAGTTGCAGCGCTAGCTTAGGGCAGTCCTTTCCAGTCTGTTCCACATCCTGGTACATGGACAATGGCTACGCTTTTTTGGCGCACTGGGAGAGCAGCTGCCCACCTGGACCAGCCTGCCCCTGCCCCCAGCCCAGGCCCTGCCCCACACACACCCCAGGCCTAAGGAGATCCATATGGAGGCCAGGTGCTGAGTAGCTTGACCTGAGGGCCCCAAATGAGCAGCTGTTTCATGGGCACCTCAAACTCAACATCCAAGGCCCAGTTCCTTATCCTCCTCCCAAGATCTGCTTCTCCCACAGATTTTCCAACTCCATTCTTCCCATTGATCAAACCAGAAGCCTTGGATTGAAACAGGACTCATCTCATTTCCTCATACCCTGTTATACACTGAATTGTTTCCCCACCAAAAAAAAAGATATGTTCAAGTCCTAACCCTCAGCCCTTCACAGTGTGGTCTTAGAAACTGGATTGTTGCAGATGTGATTACTTAAGTTTGATGAGGTAGGACTGCAGGAGGGCAGGCTCCTAATCCTATATGGCTGGTGTCCTTATTAATGGTGGAATTTGAACACAGAGAGAAGGCCAGGTGAAGACGAAGAAAGAGATCAGGGTGATGCTTTGGCCAAGGATCACCAAACATTGGCAGCAAACCACATGAAGCTAGGGGCTAGGCAGGGAACGGACTCTCCTTCACAGCCCTCTTTAGGACCAACCCTGCTGACACATTGATCTTGGACTTCTACCCTCTGGAATGGTGAGACAATACATTTATGTTGTGTAAGCAATTCAGTTTGGGGTCCTTTGTTACAGCAGCCCTAGCAAACTAATCTACATACCTCATTTGAGCCAGCAGCAAATCCTCTGAGCCCTACCAGGCAGTCTGACCACGTCCCCCCACATGCACTGTCCCATCCTGCTCCCAGCCTCCATCATCCTTTGCCTGGATAGCGTAGTAGCCCTCCACCTGGTCTCCCTGCTTCTACCCGAGAATCTTTTCCCCCAACAATCTACTCGCAACACAGTCATCCAAGGCTTCTCTTTAAAAATCAAGGGAAGTCACACTGCTCTTTTGTTCACCCTCCATTGAGGTCCCATCTCAGAGCAAAGGCCAGAGGCCATCCAATGGCCAACAGGGCCTCCCATGGTCTGGTTCCCTGGTACCATCTGACCTCACAGACTTCCACTCTGATGGCTCACTCCCTAGTCATCTTTGGCTGACTCCTCAATGCACCCCACTCAGAGGTTTGGTACCTATTGCTCCCTCTACCTGGAACATTCTTGCCCCAGTATCCACATGGCCACACCCCTCATTTCCCTCAGGTCCCATCTTCTCGTGGAGGCTTTCCCTGACCACCTCACACAGAGCCATGACTCTCCTCCCCACCCTGGAACCCACCCCCAGCCTTCTCCATAGCATGCACCCCCTCTGATATCTACACATTGTGGTGATGGCAGTGATGGAGAGGGAGGGTTTTACCCACTGCATTCCCTGCTGTACCCACAGCACTTAGAACAGGGCTTGGAACAGGGCAATCCCTCAACTATATTTACTGAACGGTTGAAGGAATAAATGCTTCCCAACACCCATGACCTCCTGTCAGACCCAATAAAACCACTCTCTATCTGCCCCATGACACCCACACTGAGTCTGACCCTGGTGAGCAGGGGCTGCCTGGGAAATGGAGAGCCCGGATCTTGGCCAGGGAAGAGAACGATTGCCTGGACCACCTTAATCTGCTAAAGGCCAGGAAACGGTGGTTTTAGCGGGAAGCAGTGAAGAGATGACCAAATAAGAAGAAAAGGGAGAAAGGACTCATCTGTGAAACTCTCTGTGGCACAGAAAGAGAACAACCAAATTGGAGAAGAACCCCTACGTGCAAAAAGATAGGTTCCCACAGTGTGGGGTTCAGAGACACCAGGTCCATACAACATATTTTGGAACCAGCATTTTTTAAAAAAGAGCTACGGTTGGGACGCCTGCGTGGCTCAGTTGGTGAAACATCTGCCTTCGGCTCAGGTCATGATCCCAGCGTCCTGGGATCCAGCCCTGCATCAGGCTCTCTGCTCAGCGGGCAGTCTGCTTCTCCCTCTGCCTCTGCCTGTTGCTCCCCCTGCTTGTGCTCTCTCTCTCTCTCTGACAAATAAATAAATAAAATCCTTTAGGGAAATGAAACATGAGAGACTATGGACTATGAGAAACAAACTGAAGACTTCAGAGGGGAGGGGGGTGGGGGAATGGGATAGGCTGGTGATGGGTAGTAAGGAGGGCATGTATTGCATGGTGCACTGGGTGTTATACGCAACTAATGAAGCATCGAACTTTACATCGGAATCCGGGGATGTACTGCATGGTGACCAACATAATATAATAAAAAAATCATTAAAATAAATAAATAAATAAAATCCTTTAAAAAAATTTAAAAAGAGCTACGGCAATATTGGTATGACTTCCAAAAGAAGTACAGTGTCTTTATCATTTGTTATCATTTCATTGTATTAAGGGGAGAGCTCGAACAACAGGACCTAGAAACACATTCACAGGCAATACAAAAAAGAAACCGCAAAAAAGCAATAAACATGAAAAAAAAATGTGTCTCACCTCACAAGTCAGCAAAGAAACACACATTAGAACAATAACAAAACAATTTTCCTATACGCTGGGTAGGATTATTTAAATGATAATATCCGATGAATTTCAGAACAAGCATGATGGGAGTATAATATTCTCATAAGCTTTCAAAGGAAAATTTGGCATTGTATATCAAAAGGTTTTTAAAATTCATATTCCATTATTCAATGATAATGTTTATACTTGACTCCAATTCGCCCCACAAGGCTCTTTGTACATAAAAGATCATTGCTCCCAGTAGGTAACCAAGCTGGGCTTGGTACTCAGGCCGGTCAGCTCCAGAGCTCAGGGACCTACCAGTTTCTCCACCCGCCATGCACACAGGGAAGCGGACCAGCAGAACTAGGAATAGAGACTTGACACGCAGAACTCTCTGTCTATGCACAGATGGGGGTGCAAAAACTCTTTCCCTGTAAGCAGTGAAATCCGTGTTTTGACCCGCAGAGCACCTGACCCCAGATAATTCCCAGCCAAGTGAGACAGCGCGTTGAGCATTTAAAACCCAAGCATAGACGACTTCCAACTATAGGAACACATTACCAATTCACATCACAATGATGTGCTTAGGAAGGTTATCTTAACAAGAGATTTCCTGACACTCACATGAATAAATGCATGTACACATCTGAATAGATTTAAGGATGCTTGCTCTAGAACTCTTTGCTAAAAAGGGCTTGCACGAGAGATACAAAACACCAATTACTTTGCAGGCTCAAGCTTAAGCAATTTAGCTTATTTTGAAAGCCCCTGTCATAAAAGCAAACAAAAAAACAAGCCAGGCTTTGCCAAGGCTCAGCCCCTGCCACCAGTCAGCCCACTGCCGCGGGATTTTACAAGGTTAGTCCCAAGCGTGGACAAGACAACTGCGATTCGAGCTGTTCTCTCGGAATTAATACGTTTCGAAGTCGAGAGCCCGGCAAGTGGCAATGCTAATCAAGCAAGTGACAGTATTAATCTCCTTTGGCTCAGCTCAAAATAGGATATGCCACAGGTGACCCCGAGTCCTTCCCTCCCCTTCTCAAGCCATTAGCTGAACATCATATTTCTTTCTGCTGCCAACACCGGCGCCACCAGCAGCACAATTCAAATAGGGGGAGAGAACACACGTGACGAGAACAGCTTATTAACTCCGTCTGGGAATGTCTGTGCCCACCTATGGCTGGTTTTAAGGTATTCTCCCAATTTTCCAAAAGTCCTGAGAAGATGGCCCACAACCAATTATCCTGCATGCATCTTAGGAGGGTGATGGGCTAAGAACATTAGGATTTAAACTTAAATTGTGTGTTACAATGACAGAAGAGAGGATTATGTGGAGGCAAGTTTCCGGAAGTGATTAAAATATGAATGAGTGCACGGGAAAACACAGGTGTCGCTCAGCTACGGCAAGGTGCCACGAACGAACCAGAACTGAGGTATCAGATCTCTTGAGACCTGACCACGCTCTGCCATGAAGGAAGGGTGGAAAGAACAAACCCACTATGAACGTGGGGGTCATTCTCCATCAACAAGGGTTCTCTAGAGATTACCTAGCAATCACAAATCTAAGGTCTATAATCACTTATCAAAACGGAGAAATGTCTCTCAAATCTAATGTCCATCCCTTAAAACTCCAAGCGCCCCTTAACGTAAAGGCCCACAGCCTGGTAATTTCCCCTTTAAAGGTTCTTCACTATTTCATGCACACGCCCGTGTGCCCTCCTATCCAGGTTTGTAAGCATCTTTGGAATTCTTCTATCCACACCTGCAAGAATCCAGAGTCATTTCTTTGAGTATCTTACGGAGAACAGGAGTGGAGGTGCAGGACATCATTTCCTTTGCCGGATTCCAGCTCTCCGCAAGCACAGAGCCTAAATCTTCACTGCTTATTTTCCAGACCTGAAATGCATCCTTATTTCTCTTCTTCCTGGGTCCAGCCCACGTGCTTCTAGCAGATTCTAGCACAAGTCTCTGGATCTCTAGTCCCTTTGGACAAGGAACTTAGGGAAGAAATTACCTTGAAAGTACTTTCCCACACTCCTCCACTGGGCATAACTCAGTCAAGCCAGTGAACACCTGGCCCAGGGACAGCTGATCAGCAGGCTGACCAGCGACCCAAGACAGAATCTCGGCAGCAGGGGACTCGGGAAGGATGCATAGTTCAAAGAAGGACAGCAAGATGCAATCAGAAGATGGAGCTGGATGGCTGGAAGAAGTCACATCTGCTGTTTTCACAACACATCCTATAGTGAGTAATTTTTGCCAGGACTTCTGGGCCTGAGGGAGGCACGGGAGCTAGTGACATGAAATTACAAAAGCTGAATATTGAATAACCCCCCCCAAAAGAGAGTGAGAATGGCCCAAGGAGTGGAAGAAAAAGGGACGGGCTGACATGTCTACTGTCAGGATGAGGAGTGGCCTTTCCCAGGCTCCTGGGTAGGTGTATCCTACACAAGAAAGCCCTAAGTACTTAAAGCGACACAAGTGAGTCACTCCTCTTCCAAACCAAAGTGCCTGAGGCGGACGTTAATCAACTGGTATTTAAATTAATAGTGAAGAGTAAAAGGGGTGTCAAAATTAATTTACAACTGAATTATCATTATACAATTATTTGTATATTAGTAACTTAAATACTTGCCCTTTAAAAATTCCATTTCTTTTTTTTAAATTTAAATTCAATTAATTAACATAGAGTATACTACTAGTTTCAGAGGTAAAGTTTAGTGATTCATCAGTTGCATATAACACCCAGTGCTCATCACATCATGTGCCCTCCTTAATGCCCATCACCCGGTTACCCCATCCCCCTACCCACCTCTCTCCAGCAACCCTCAGTTTGTTTCTTATGATTAAGGGTCTCTTATAGTTTGGCTCCCTCTCTGATTTCATCTTGTTTTATTTTTCCCTCCCTTCCCCTATGATCCTCTGTCTTGTTTCTTAAATTTCATGAGTATGAGTGAAATCATATAATTGTCTTTCTCTGATTGACTTATTTCGCTTTCTAAGAAGGATAATTATACTTTATATACATTGATGTATATCCCTTTAACATAATGCAACTCTAGGCACAGAACTAATCTCACTGTTAAGGAGTAACCAGCTTATGTAACGTATATGAATTTCTGTTGATTATTTTTCACTCCAGATATATCTAAAATGGTCTAATGGTAAAAAGAGGGATAATAGGGACCAGCTGTATTTTAATAAAGGTAACTAACATGCAACTAATATTGATTGCTTGTGATGATTGCTTTTGCGAGACTGAATATATAAACAGACGATGACCCAAGTATATGTATAAAAATAGAACTCTGACCCCTAATCTGCAGCAAACAGCCCAAGAAACTAACCCATTACCTGTGTAACCAGCCCAGGAAGCTAGCCTGCTCTTTGTAAGTCAGACTTGTAGGGAGTCAACTATTATCTCTAATAACTATCCAGGAAGCCAAACAATGACTTCTGTAACAATTGGTCCAAAATGGCCAGGACTTGATTAATAAATGGCAGCTTCCCTAATTTTTTTTCCACTTTCAACTTAGGACCAACCAAAACAGTCAAACGCACACCCCTAACCAACAACACAGAATGCCCTGCTTCCAGTGGGCCAGTCCCCAGCTTCCCCAGGCCAAGGCCTCCAGTCAGGGTACCCCTGAGCCATCCGTTTTCCCTGTAAACCTTTCCCACTCCTCAGCGGGTTGCCTTTGAGTCTCTGCCAAACAGTGATGGTGGCTGACTCCCTGGCTAGAGCAAATCAGGAATAAGTAGCCTGTTTTTGTTCTCATTTGGTTAATCCATTCCCACAATTTTATGGATACTTCTAAAAAGAATTCTTATAAAAAAACAAGTAAAACAGTAAAAGCAAAGAAGGTAAAGATGAGGTGACCATCACTAGTGCACCTGGATGGAGGAACCTCGAGAGCTGTCTGTCCCTGTGCCATCCCATCTGGAAGAATGACGTGCGCCCAAATCCATCCTACATGCACATGTGTTTAGGAGTCATTTCTGTGAAGCACTTCCAACGTGCTTCCAAATGATACGATGTAAAGATTTACAAAAGAAAGTTGGGCCAACCTAGAACCCCCCCAAGTCGTCACAAAAATTAGAAATAGAAGGACTGTGGAAGACGCCCTTAGTCTATCTTCTGAATTTCTTTTAAAGAGTCTATTAAACATGACACAAATAGTCCAATGAAAGAGGGAAAAAGAAAGGCCAGAGCCAGATTTGTCAACAACTCCCCATTTCTCACTGAACCTCAAGCAATGACCCTCAATACCCCCGCTGTGGGGTGTCTTCACCCACTAGCTGCCCAGAGGTGACGGCACCCCAGGAAAGGGAGAAGAGCGAAGGACCATGGCAACACAGAAAAGATGCTAAAATAACAAAAGCAACACAATTTTCCTCCCAGTAATTGTCACTCATGGAAGGAACACGTACACAGAAATCCAGGCTCAGAAATTAAGTGAAAAGCCTCGCAAAGGGGAAACGGCAAAGAAGCAAGCCTGTTGCACATAAATTCATTATCCAAGGATCACAGGTAGTTAAAACCCGAGCACACTTCCCACCACTGGTCTGTGGGTCTAGTTCTGCTGAGAAACGTGCTTTTCACAATATGCCTCGAACCTGTCTGCAAGAATTACCTGGGAAGCAGAAAGGTGGCATTTTAAATGTTGACACATTAATGAACAAGGTAATACTCTTGACAGATAGAGAGAAATGTTCCCCACATTAAGCTAAGCAAGAGCACCTCAGATCAAAATACAAGCCATGTAACCGGCCTTGGCAGGCCCGCCGCGCCAGAGCTGCGCATCAGACGCCGCACAGACCCCAATATATTTATTGCTGGCACTGTCCTTGGCAGACAGCCGCCAGATACCTGTTCTCAGAAGGGAGTCGAGGGTTAACAGGATCCCTTAATTGCAGGATCAGTTATAATAAAGTCCTACCTTTTTTTTTTAATGGCTTGATAATTTTTTATTTTTTTTATTTTTTTATAATAATTTTTTATTATGTTATGTTAGTCACCATACAGTACATCCCTAGTTTTTGATGTAATGTTCCATTGATTCATTACTTGCGTATAACACCCAGTGCACCATGTAATACATGCCCTCCTTAATGCCCAATCACTGGCCTATCTCATTCCCCCACCCCCCTCCCCTCTGAAGCCCTAAGTTTGTTTCCCAGAGTCCATAGTCTCTCATGGTTCATTCCCCCTTCTGTTTACCCCCCTTTCTTCTTCCCTTTNCCCCCCTTTTCTTTATCCCTTTCTTCCCCTACCGATCCTCCTAGTTCTTATGTTCCATAGATGAGAGAAATCATATGATAATTGTCTTTCTCTGCTTGACTTATTTCACTTAGCATTATCTCCTCCAGTCCCGTCCATGTTGCTGCAAATGTTGTGAAATCGTTCTTTTTGATAGCTGAGTAATATTCCATTGTATATATGGACCTCATCTTCTTAATCCAAAAATCTGTTGAAGGGCATCTCGGCTCCTTCCACAATTTAGCTATAGTGGACAGAGCTGATATGAACATTGCGGTGCATATGGCCCTTCTCTTCACTACATCTGTATCTTTGGGGTAAATACCCAGTAGTGCAATTGCTGGAGAAAGATAAACTCCAAAAGGATGAAAGACCTCGATGTGAGACAGGAATCCATCAAAATCCTAGAGAAGAACATAGGCTGCAACCTCTTTGACATCAGCCAGAGCAACTTTTTTCAAGGTCCTACCTTTTTAAAAGCAGTGCCTTCTTCAAGCTTAGTTACTGATCTTCCAGTTTGCAATGGTATAATCTCAACATTCAACGATTCCATGTACAAAGCAAGAACACGAGGGGTTGTAGCTTTCCCAGGTTGTAGGATATGTTACGGTCACGAGCAATGTCCCCAGACACATTCCGTGGCATATTTGGCCAATCACCGGGGGAGAGGGGGGGCAGAGTCACCACCCCTGCAGGCTTCTTGTCATGTTGGCTGGGCCTCCTGAAGACAGCTGGAGCAGTCACAAGCTCAGGGTCACCGTTAGGGGTTGAATTATGACCCTTAAAAATTCGTATGTTGAGATCCTAGCCCCCAGCACCTCTGAATGTGACCTTATTTGGAAATACAGTCATTACAGATGTAAATAAGTAAGATGAAACCATTAGGATAGGCCCTAATCCAATATGACTGGTGTCTTTATAAAATGGGGAAATTTGGACACACAGACAGGCACACAGGAAGAACCCCATGTGAAGACAGATACTGCACGGAATCACTTATATGTGGACTCTTAAAAAAAGTGTCAAACTCATAGAAACAGAGCACAAACGGGATTGCTAGGGGCTGGGAGGCTGGGGAAATAGGGAGAGGTTGGTCAAAGTGTACAAATTCCCAGCTGTAAGAAGAAGGTCTAAGTATCTCATGTGTCCCATGGTGACTACAGTTGACAACACTGTACTATTTAAGTAAAATTTGCTGTAAGAGAACTTTAAGTGTTCTCTCATACACAAAAAATAGGGGAGGTTGGATGTTAGATGTTAAGTCAATAGGGGGAATTCTTTCAATGTATATGTGCATCAAATCATCACATTGTACTCTTTAAAGATCTTACATGTTAATTATATTTCGATAAAACTGGGGGAAAAATCAATTCAGAGGAGGGGTGATGCTTCCACAAGCTGAGCAGACCACCAGAAGCCAGGTGGGGGGGGGGAGCAGAGTTTCCCCCACAGCCTCAAGAACCAGCCATGCTGACCCCTGACCTCCACATTCCGGGCTCCTGATCCCCAACACAATACCTTCCTCCTGTTGGAGCCACCCAGTTTTGGGGTGCTTTGTTACAGCAGAAGGAGGAACAGATACAGTCCTCTTTGTCATTCTTGCAAACATTATCTCAACTCCCAGTCACCAGCCACATCACCACTGGTACAAACCCTTGACCTGGAGTGAAAATGGAGACATTTCATAAATTTCCAGCACAGTCTTCTTTGGTCTATTCTGTCAACCCATCAGCTCTTCTTATAGTCAAAAACCGCTCATTCCTTATTCTAGAACATTAACTTACATTTCAGCTAAGGTGCTATGGTCACTGGAATGTCAAAAAGCAAGTGATTCTGGACTATGACATTTTCTTGCTTAAGGTCATTGGTTTGTATAGCATTCTAATTAAGGAATCAAGAGAACTACAGAGAACAAGGAAGTGAGAGAAAAATGTAAGGAAATTCTAAACAGCTGCTTTTTTCACCCATCAGATTCCTGTGAAAATGGAAAATTGAGCAGCCGTCTACTGATGGTTCCTCTAAAATCCAAGATGGCGATACTGAAATTGTTCTCCCCACCCAGCGGCATCAGCAGCAAATTCTCAGGTCCTACCTCAGACCTATTAAATCAGAAGGGGTGGGGTCCAGTTCCTGTGATGGAACAACTCTTCCAGGTGCTTCCAATGCCTGTTAAGGCATGAGAACCACTCCTACACTCAAAGCCAGGAGGCAGTTTGGTTCCACATGATTGCACATTCAATTGAGAACGCCCAAGAACATCGTGTTAAGGATTCTGAAGCAGACTCTGAGCTCTGATTTTAAAAGGAGGGATCTTGTGGACAACAAAGAGAAGAGGACAGGAGCCACCTGCCAGCCATCGCATGAGTCTCACCTTGAGTCCTAAGCCATCACCACTGCATCTTTCTTTATATCAGTGATTCCAAATAAAAAATGTCTCAAATTTCTGAAGTGACTCGGACCCCATATATACTGACATAAATATGAAAAGAAGAAATAAATAAAAAGCTTGCTTTCAGTTCTGAGACAAAACTCAAAATGAAATAAGTACCCAACAGCAGTGCTCTTTCTTCTACTGAATATTCCCCCCTTTTCTCTCCATACTTTGCTTCTCTTTCACGATGGCATTATTTTGGTGATGGGATAAATGAAATGGAGTTGTACTTCACCTAATTAGGAAAACAATGTATAAACTCTGAACTCATAGGATCATTGAAGTCAAAAGTTAATATTTTCACTGCATTTACATGATAAAGGATAGTCTTTGGTTTTTAAAAGGACTTACAAGGAGTTCTTAGAAGATTGAGTTCCTCTGAGGTATTTCATATCTGATTTATTTTTTCAACTTTCTAAAATTTATTTATTCCTTTTATGTAGACTCCAGGCACAATGTGGGGCTCAAACTCATGACCCTGAGATCAAGAGTCACATGCTTTACTGACAGAGCCAGCCAGGTGCCCCTGATTTGGTTTATTTTATTTATTTTTTAATAATAATATTATTTTATTATTTAGTCACCATACAGTACATCCCTGGTTTTTGATGTAAAGTTCCATGATTCATTACTTGTGTATAACACCCAGTGCACCATGCAATATGTGCCCTCCTTACTACCCATCACCAGCCTATCTCATTCCCCCACCCCTCTCCCCTCTGAAGCCCTCAGTTTGTTTCCCAGAGTCCATAGTCTCTCATGGTTCATTCCCCCTCTGTTTACTTTAAAAATCACCTACCACTTCCTGTTATCTTCAAACCTGAATTCCTGGGACCAGGGACTATGGCCGGAGGGCAGCCCACCAGCCAACCTTCTCATCCCTCCCTGCCCACAACCAGCCCCTTCTCTGGGTCAGGCGGAGTCACTCATCCTCTGTTGTCTCTCAGAGTGCTTTCCTTTATCCTACCCAATGCCCTGCCCTCCCCCACAACCAGGTAACATCTTCCTTTCCCTTGGATCCCTGCTCTGGCCCCTTTGCGTCCCCACCACCTTTCCTGTCCAGCCCAAACTTGGGAGCCTCGTCTCTCAATCTCCCATGCCTTCAACATTTGCCTTTACTTCCCCTAAAGTTGCATACTCCGTCCTATGGGTCTTGCATATTCCATCCTGCCCAACCCTCCAGCCTCAGGGAAGTCACATCCATCATATGTCCCACAGCAGCAAAGCAATGAGTCAACAAATTCAGTGTGAGAATGGATTCCTTACTAGGAGAGCGTGGCCAGTTCATTCCTCTCCTGCTCCTTCCAGGGAGCCTTGCATGGAAAGTACAGGCTCCAGTTGGAATGACTAAATTTCTTAGCTGTGAAAGGTCATTCCCAGCCTCAGGAAAGCACTCAGAGTAATCTGGGAAACCCAGAGAATCTACACGACATGCATAGACTGAAAAACTAGGAAATCTGGATTCTGTCACTCCACGGCCCCTAATGAAGTATGTGGCCTGGGGCACTGTGTCTCTGGCCTGCGCTTGGGCCCCTAATGAAGTATGTGGCCTGGGGCACTGTGTCTCTGGCCTGCGCTTGGGCCACAGGATCTCCGTCACCATTCTTAGGAGTAATTCACATGAGGATCCACTAAACCGGCTTAAAGTATCGGCCAACCTCGGCACCATCTGAACATTATTATTAATCTTTTGCCCTGTCCTCCTAAGATATTCCTCTGATCCTTGTATTTTCTAGTACAAATGACAGGCGGCATCTTTATCTTATTTATAGCTCTAAATAAATTGGTATGAGCATCAACCAAACATATTTATTTTATTTCCCAAGAAATATACCCCCAGAAAATGTCAAGGAAATGATCTTTGAAAAATGTACATCCGAATGCAATATAAAATATTTAAGGGAATGACTGTGCTCTTGGTTTCCATTTCCTGTTAGATTATTCTACAGACTCTTGTAAAAGTCAAGGCAGTGCTTTTAAAGGCAGAAAATGGCCACAAGTTAAGAAAAGCCTTCAAAGCCCCGGGGTTCTCCTTGATTTCGCTTTTACTTTCAGCATTTTGCCTTGAATGAACAATCTCAAATAACTGAGATATTCAAAAATTGATGGACAGTACTTAGCGAAGTAAAACTCAGATAAAGATGGTGAGAACCAAGCCAGTCACCAATGGCTTCAAAATTCATGGCTGTACTTGGTGCTTCTTGACAAGGTGTCTCTCGCTGCCACTTCTGGTGCATTCTTCCCATCCATCCCCCTTCCTGAAACCCTCCACAGCGAATCATGTGGTCAACAAAAAGAATTCCAGAAAAGATTACTATTTAAATCTCACCATAAATCCATTCAACTTAGTTGGCCAGGGAGTGAATACTCACGTAGGTTAACACACTTAACCCTCCAACAACCCTGTGAGGCAAGTACCATCTTACCCGCCTTCTAGGATAAAGTAACTAAAACACAGGCAGTTAAATATGTGGCTCAGCACAGCAGGGGAGAGGCCAAGCCAGAATGTGACCTGCCTGACTGCAGAGCCCGGGTGCTCGGCACCCTGATACACTACCCCAACCAATACCATCACTCCACAGGGGCTGATATTGGTCTCATACATGATGCACTGAAAATTTTCAAGGAACTGAAGTTCCTCTGTAAATTGCATTGGTACAAATGGCAGAGCAGAAAGGTGGGGCTCATTAAAAAAAATGAGGACTTCCTCAGGATCTATCCGTAAGAGTGACCCAGGGAGAATGAGAGCCCCCAAGGGGACACGCCATGACTCAGTCCCTTCCAGGCAGTGAAGGGAGACCCACGCGGGCAGCTCTGAAGGAAGCTCCCAGGGATCAGGGTAGCACCCTGCTCACAGCTCCTGGATGGCAGATGTGGGGTAAGGCTCATCGGGGGAGCACAGCTAGAGGACAAGACCACAGTTCGGGGCAGCTGTGAGATGACTTAACTCCAACCTTCATCTACCCACCTGGAAAGACTCTCTCTAGATACCTGGGAAACTAAGGCTCCGATGTCAAGACATTCTGCACTGGCCTCCTGATTGGGACCAGGAGTGTCTCATGAGGTCCAGCCATCACCAGAGCAACGGCTCCCCCAACCAGCTCCTGAGGTCTGCCGTGCTGGCCGCGGCTCTCCCTGGCTGGACTGCCATTTGCTTTGGGCCCAATCCAGTGGCTAGCAGAGGTGTTCTGAGCTCAGGCACTGGGGTCAAGAGAGCAGGTCTCCGGGTGGACTGCTGGTGTTGCGTGCAGGAAGCCCAGGCCCCAGGGTGGTGACTGCAGGCATTTCTATTTTCATCAAACAAGGCTTATGGAATATCAGAAATGGTTCCCGTAAGTGCAATTAGTGACCTATTAATCATCATGGTGGCTGCGAGACATAAGCTCTCAATGGTGACATTAAAGGTATTCAAGATACACGGATTGGCTAAAATATTTTTTAAAACATTCTGCAGGAATCCATCAATGCCTGAACCCTTTCCCTTGGGGAAGATGTGTGACAACAGCCCTAAACCACCCCCGCCCCCATGGTAGGGCCTTGGACCTGGAGGATTTTGTCTGATGCTAACTGTCAGGGTAACAGCATTTGCCTCCACAGACTTGGCATTTGCCTCCTTATGCCCAGTGGGGAGTCAGAACACCTAGGGGGCAGGAGCTGGGGCTTCATTAAGCTCAGACAACAGCTTAATGAGCACTTCGGGACCTGCTGGCAAATTAAGGCTGTTTCAATAAATGTCTTGTGTGGGGCCGAAACTGGTTTGAGAATTACTATCACAAAAACCAAGGAGGAAAATGTCAAGGCCCTGAGCAGCCTCAAACTTCCTTAGCTGCTACCAAATCAACCAAGAACCTAAGAGATGCACACGACCAAACTGGCTCGGGTCCGTCCGTTTTGGCTGTGCCTGTGCCTGTGCCTGTAAGCTTCACAGGGGAAGATCAAGGGCAAATTTCCTCAGCTCTGGAGAAGCCACTCGAGCTAAGGACAGCCACCACCACCCCCCATGGAGTCACCAGAAGAAACCCCCGAAAGCCAGGAGGTCATGTTCAAGGTTGCACCACAGGGAAATGGACTGGACAAAAAAACAATTTCGACACGGAACTGTTTCTCCCTGGTTAACCCTACCTATTAAGCAGCCAACCCGAAATAAGTGGAGAGCCATGGATGTGGGTCTCTTTTCCACAGGATGGGATTTGTTAAAGTTGTCAAGAATAAGGCTCACTTCAAGAGACACTGGGTGAAATCTGGAAGAGGACAGAGTAAAACCAATAACTATGCTTGGAAATGCTGGGTAATTAAGGATCAAAGTAAGTCCAGCACACCTAAACACAGGATGATAGTCCGTGTGACCAACAGAGATATCACCTGTCAGACTGCTTATGCCCGTAGAGAAGGGGACACAACAGTCTGTGCAGCTCACGCTCATGCACTCCCAAAGTATGGCGTGAAGGCTGGCCTGACAAATTATGCCGCGGCATATTATACGGGCCTGCTGCTGGCCCACAGGCTTCTCAGGATTTTCGGTGTGGACGGGATCTATGAAGGCCAAGCAGAGGTAACTGGAGGTGAATACGATGTGGACAGCATTGGTCAACCTAGTGCCTTTGCCTGCTGTTTTTTTTAAGATTTTTAAATTATTTATTTGAAAGAGAGGTAGTATGAGCTGTGGGGAGGGGCAGGGGCAGAGGGAGAGGGAGAGACAGAATCCTCAAGCAGTCTCCCCGCTGAGTGTGGAGCCCAATGCAGGGCTTGATCCCAGGATCCTGAGATCATGACCTGAGCCGAGGTCAAATGTTCAACCGACTGAGCCACCCAGGCGCCCCTTCACCTGCTGTTTGGACGCAGAGCTTGCCAGAACTGCGACTGGAAATAGCGTTTTGGAGCTGTGGGTGGAGGCCTGTCTATCCCTCATGGTACCAAACGATTCCCTGGTTATGATTCGGAAATCTAGGTATTCGATGTGGCAGGACATCGGAAGCACATCATGGGTCAGACGTTGCAGATTACATGTGTTGCCTCATGGAAGAAAATGAAACAATTCTCTCCATACGCAAGGAACAGATAACTCCAGACATGGGGGAGGACATGTAGAAGAAAGCTCACGCTGCTACAGAACATCCAATCCAGGAGAAGAAGCCCAAGGAAGAAGTTAAAAACAAGAGGGGAACCGTCCCAAAATGGCTCTTACCCAGAAGAAAGATCTGGTAGCTCAGGAGGCAAGCTTCCTAGAGCTCAGGAGCAGGCTGCGGAGAGCTAATAGACCAAGCTACAATTTTCTGCGAAGATTTTTCAGATATAGACAATAATTATTCACCAAGGCAAACAAAGAAGAAGCAGCAGCAGCCGCTGTTTTCCTCTCCCGCAAGAGAGGGTAGTCCAAGGTCCCCATGAGAAGCAAAGAGGGGTCTCAGAATTCCGGGTCCCTGAAGTGGGGAAGGAGAAAAGTAGGTATCCTCAAAACCCAGCTTTGGGTTTTCCTGCTCTTGCAGGGTGTTTGCTTAAACCAAGTTCCCCGGGCGGCCCCTTTATATCCAAGACCCTGCTGCAGGCTCCATCCTGACCTGCTTTCGTTATACTGGGACGTCTGTAGAAAGAGCACAGCATTTCAGGAAAAAGGCAAATGGCCCACACAACAAAGGAGGGTCCCAGAGACCCAGCCAGCATGTGTCCCCCAAAGAACACGGGCCTGAGGAACATGGCACACTGTGGGCCAGAACCTTCACGTCAGGAGCTCACGGGAGACACAAACTGGTTTTCCATTGAGCTTCCACAGAGCTCCCAGCACTGCCCCAGGGGTCTGACCATTCAACAGGCTCCAAAGGCCACGCCATGGAGGACACAAGCGAAGACGTCACAGTCACGCGTGCAGATTTCCAAACCCCAAATCCTGACCTGGAGTACAGAACTGAAGATATGTGTGGGTTAATCCCAAGGAAAATACCCTCCCCCTGTTCAGGCCACTTTGGAAAAAGCCTTGAAAGAGAAGAGGTTAGTCAGAGCTAAGTGATGCCAGACAAGAAAACCCAGACTCTCTGGGGCGCCCGAACATCATACCAGTTTTCTGGCTCACGTGGGTCAGAGCTGCTCCTCCATCTTGCGTCCGTATATGCCAACTAGAGCATGTCCAGCAAAGTGGCCACAGCCCGGGAAGAGAGGACAAGAGGGTCACACAGGATGGTGTAATTCTTTCTCCCACACCTCTTGCCCGTGCTCTGGCCCAGTCTACCTTCAGGGAAGCCTCGGTAAGTGGGGAGCAGTCTCTGCTCCAGGACATGAGCCCTCTGTATGTGGTCTGTATACGGGACTGGTCACGGAACCCGTGCCCCCACGCTGTCCTCTCTGCCTCCCACTTGCACACCTGAGTTCCCATGGCTCCTTCTGTGTAGGATTAGTCATTCTGGAGTATACATGCCGCCTTCAAGGGATGAAATGTACTGTTATTATCAATGCCACTTTAAGGTACTGACCTGCGAGAAGCAATTCTAAACCTCCAGAAATCATTCCCGACCAAGGTCAGCTTTCAGGAGATAGAGATGGTAAGGAAATCCACAAAGTGTTACAATGAGAACAGAAGATGAATGTAGAAAAGAAAAGAAAAGAAAAGAAAAGAAAAGAAAAGAAAAGAAAAGAAAAGAAATGCAAATGAGCCTAATCAGGGTCAAGACAGGAAATACGCTGCTAGCCCCACAGGGGTACCCATGCCCGAGGCTGTTGAGGGCAGGGCCAGCAGAGACGTGGTAAAGAAGCAACCAAAGGGGCTGGAGGAACAGGGGAGACCTGGTACCTGCTCTTCCTTTTTTTTTTTTTTTTAATATTATGTTAGTCACCATACAGTACATCCCTGGTTTCTGATGTAAAGTTCGATGATTCATTAGTTGCGCATAACACCCAGTGCACCATGCAATACGTGCCCTCCTTACTACCCATCACTAGACTGGTGCCTGCTCTTCTAACCAGAGAGCCTTGAGCATCACTACGAGGACCCGATGCAGGGAGAAGGGGGCATCATCATGTGTGCCTCTAACTGGAAAATCCAAGGACCTCAGTTATGAGTTCAGTTCTAACTTCTCAGACCTCCCGCACACCAAACCCTGCCACCCACTCCCGTGCCGGCCCACACCTCCTTGCCCGAACTGGCCTCTGCTGTTTACCCCAAAGGAAAGAAAGAATCTATCAGAGCCCTTCTTCTGAGCTGGTTCCTGGATTCCTGGTCCTATGCTGGTCCCCTGTTCTGGGGTCAGCCACACCTGGCATGAAAGCGAGGTCTGTTTTTCACTTTTTTAATTGCCTAGAGTATGGGTCTTAAACTTGACTTTTCGTTGGAGTTCTTTCTCTCCATCTGAGATCTTGAATTTTTTCTTAAACCACTTCAAGAAAGTGTTCTGCATCCTGTCCTGTCCGCCTTACTTTAGATATCGGATAAAACCTTGATTCTCAGCATGAGAACATTTATCCCAACAGGTCACTTTTTGAAAAAGGTTAAAGCAATTGAAAGAAGCCTTTTCCCTGATATCAAAGCCATAGACTTAGATGATTTTTTTAGGCCAAAAGAAACTCACCGTAAAAAAAAAAAAGAAAAGAAAAAAAGGCATTTCCTAAAAAGAAAACCGCCTGCTGCTTTTTCTTAGCCCTGAAAATTACTAGTTCACAAGGTGAATCTCTCCATGAATAAACTCAATACAGATGGGGAAATAAATCATTTGACTGTCTACATTTTTCCTTTGTGACAGTCATCTTGTTGAAAAAGGCCATTATTTTTTGTGCTAATGGAAGTGTCTTGCTAGGTAAGTCATAAGCTATCTAAAATGTGTAGAAAGTTTCATCTTTTCCATACGTTTTATTCTCTTTAGCTAATAATTTTCTGCAGAAGTGCCCCAAATTAGGTTACAGGTATAAATACCTACATTTCAGAGGTGTATTGAAAAATCTTACGGAAGTCACCTCCAAATGACCTTGACATTGTCGTGTCCTCTCACTGCTTAAGGCACTATACCAAGTGAATCAATGAACCACCAGGCTTCCAGGGATGGGTCACCCCTTAACAGCCACATGTCCCAGATTGTCCTTTCTCCCCCCCAGACTACATGTCCAAACAAGCTGCCCTACCACTTTATTTGGAGAATATGCCCACCGGAGCTCCAGCCAGGTTTGATATCAATCAGAATGCTTTGGTACACCACCAGCCGGCAGCCGTTCCGGTGGGTCAGCCCCCACGCTGGACCCCTGGCTATAGCTGTCACCCATTTCTGCAGATGCTCTCTGCTCCCCTCTTCTCCAGCCTGGCTTCAACCTGCCGTGCTCCATCTAGACTGCTCTCCCAAGATCACCAGTGACCTCCGTGTTCCCAAAGGCATGGACAGTTTGAGGCTTTATCTTGAGCGAGAGTCACCAGTGGGAGAGCGCGCAGTATTCCTTTTGTCTCCAAATCGCTCTTCCCTGTTTTCCCCAACACCACACTCCTTGGCCTTTTATTCAAGCCCCTCACCTTCCCCTTGTCCTTAAATGTTGCCATTTCTAAGAGCACTGTTCTCTTGTCCTCACTCTACAGTCTCATCCATCAGACGACGCTCAGATGACTACCTCGGGCCCAGAGCTCTCGGGTCTAATGGGCACATCTACCGCAATACCTCTCGGAAAGCGCAAACCGTACGTATCCAGAGCTGAACTCAACACTATTCCGTGTTGTGATGCACGTGATTCCAACTACTACCACAGAAACATGCCCCCTTTCCAGTGCACCCTAGAATTGGCACCCCAAAATACGCATTCGTCCCGGTCAGAAATGGGGATGTCTTCCTTAATTCCTTTCTCTCACTTCTATCTTTTCTCTTCCCGCCTTCGTAGTTGTAAGTCTGTCTGCTTCCGCCAGGCTCACCCGACCTGCCACCACCCTGTCCGGCCCCGCCCAGCCCACCTGCCCTGCGGGCGCCCTTGCTCTCCTCCCCTCTCATTGCCCCACTGCAGCAGGAGTGAACGTACCAGAACTTAAATCTCATCCTGGCACTCCACTGCTTTAAAACTTTAAAAGTCTTAAATATGTCCTATTGTCTTACCTGGACTCTTAGCATGACTCAAGGTGCTCCCAGACACAGGCTCCGCCTCCTCTTTCGAGCCTCCCCTCTCCGCCCTTCTCTTTGTACATGCTACCCTCTGCCTCGCCTCCCACCTGTACAGAAGCTACTCTGGCGGCTGCAAACAGTACCCCTCTCCCCGCACCCCAAAGCCCACACACACCCACTCACATTTCTTGCCTGTGGCCAGCTCCCCCGTACCCTTTAAGCTGTATTTAAAGGCTATTTCCCTCTGGCAGGATTTTCCCGAGCTTCTGACTAGGATGGGTCTGGTTGTGATGTGTTCCCTTGGCACCCATCCTAATAATCATTATACTTGATTTTGATTTTTTTCTAAATGTTATTTTTTCCCATGAAATGGTAAGACACATACCCACAGAACTACTTTGTTCCCTACCACAGCCTCAGGACAAAACAGACACAGGAGAATGGTAGGCACTAGATAAATACTCCAAGAGTATGAGAATGAAAGAATCAAAAAGTAAAAAGTAAATTAAGTCTCACCACCTCCATAAAGCCTGATTTCAGGGTTTCTCCAATTTAGTGCTACTAATATTTTAAACCAGATAATTCTTTGTTATGCAGGGCTGTCCTGGGCATCACAGAGTGTCTAACAGCATTCTTAAATAGCAGAAACACCCCTACCCATTTGTGGTGATCACAGTGTCTCGAGACATTGAAGCGTGAGACTTGAGAACCACTCACCCATGCTGGCCTCTCTCCCTTTCAAAACACCTTCATGGCCACTTGTAATCACTTCATTGTTCTCTGTCTGGGTCATGTGTAGTAGTCTGGCCGCTCCAAAGAACTGAAAACTCCTTGGGAACAGGGCCCTATCCTCTGCCATCCCCCACAGCACCTTCCCCAGGGCTTACTGTAAGAAATGGAATTGGCCTATGTGTCCATCCATGGAAAGGAACAGAAAGCCAAGATCACCGTTCTTATTAGCAGGTACAATTTGGACACTCCATCCTAGTGTAATCCTACCTGCCCAAACATTTCAACACTGGAAAATTCAGTATTCTCAGAACACCTTTCATGAACTCTCCATTGTATACGGTGCTTATGACGGGTCATTTTATGTGTCAGCTTGAATGGAATCAGAGTAAGCAGACCTTTGGTCACACACCATTCTGGATGTATCTCTGAGAACATTACCAAATAAAACTAACATCTGAATTGGTAGACCGACTAAAGCAGATCACCCTCCCTGCTGTGAGTGGGTCTCATCCAATCAGCTGAAGGCCTAGATAGAGTAAAAAAGATGACCCTGCCTCAAGAAAGTGAAACTTTTCCTCTTTGCCTTTAAGCAAGGACATCAGTCTTTTCTTGCCTCTGAACTCAAACTGAAACATCCTCTCTCTTTGGGTCTTCAGCATGCCGACCTTCAGACCAGAACCACCCCAGAGGTTCTCCTGGGTCTCCAGCCTGCTGACTGCAGATCCTGGAACTGGTCAGCCTCCGTAATCTCATAAGCCAATCCTTATAATAAATTTCTTTCTATATATACATACATCCTCTTGGTTCTGTTTCTCCGAAGAACCCTGACGGTGTGGTTCCACATGCTTTGCAAAGAAGATTCAAAACATTGCGGAACTAATCCATCTCCCCATCTGGAATTGATTAAATTCTCATTTTCTAAAAATTCAATAAAGTCAACTGAACCATGGGCAGCTTGCTATGGGTTCAGTGGTCACTCTCTTGGAATGATACTTTCTCTGGATAACAGAGCTCCACATACCTGCTGGCACAATCAGAATATAATCAGAGGAAATGGAGCCAACCTGCCCTTGACCTTTTATAATGACATCTGATTTCTCTTGAACTATCCTAGATGTCTCTAATGCTCTTTAAATAAATAATGATGATAATTAATATCAGCCAAAAAAATCAATGGTTGAAAATTAACCATTTATATTAAATATTTAGCAAATGTTGATGTACTAAATGTGTTTGGCGTTGTAGCAGTCCTGCGTAAGAAGAACCCCAACATGCTACTTCTTATGATTACAAAAACATGATTCTATTTAGAAAAGCATCTCAATTAATACATGTACATGTAGCAAATACAGATAGCAAAAAAAAAAAAAAATTTGCATCTTTCCCCTATTATGTGCTCACACTCAAACACACAATAAACAGGTTAAACCAAAGCCTTTTCTTGTGATTTCAGCCACACAATGGGGTGGGAAAAACATTCCCCACAGTTATAACCCCATGATCTGAGCCCAGTTCTGCCACTAGTCACCTTGTAAGCTTGAGAGCATTTCCCTCTACATCTCTCTGGCCTTCAGTTGACTCATCTCAAAGTGAGGAGAAAGACAAATTCCACATGATGACCAGGGCCCCTACAAGAGATAAAATTTCACAGTTTTGAGTTTGACCTAGAACCTCATCCTTTAATCCCAAAGTAATGTTTCTACTCCTATAATTGACAAGTGACAAGAGTAATGCTGGCAAAATTCCATGTACACTGCCCTGGAATGAAATGACACCAGGCAAAAATACATGATTTGGGCACTGGAGTAATTTTTCGGTATCCAGAAGTAAGCAGTGGGAGGCTTATGTAGAAATATCCATGTAGCAGAGAGCTCCCAATTAACTGGCTTAAAAGAAAATATGTTGACATTCAGGGATTAACAGGGGCCGTAGAGAGAGAAGATTTCAAGGCAGAAGGAATCCACAGCAGTAGGAGTCAGAGAAAACACCCCCAGAAAGCACGTGGTATAGTCTTCTCTCTGGTGAGGTCCGTTCCAACTCAGGTCACTTCAGTAAAAGCTCTCTTCATGGGCTGCCTTCCTTCACCCATTCTCTCCAATGAACATGGCAGATCACCCCAGACAGACTCCAGCTGTACGTTGAAGTTCAAAGTGGAAAACCCGCTAACGAGACAGTAAATGGATCAACTACACCTTTCTAGCTTGCTAAGGCTGCCGCATCAGCAGCACTCATTTATAGGCAACAGAAAACACTCTAGCTGTTTTAAGCAGAACAGGACTTAATACAGGGAACTAGGTTCCTATAAAACGATCAGAAGGGTTGGATGATGGAGCTGGGCCTCCAGCAGGAATTCCCACAACGAGATGCCACGGCTCCCCATGGGAGCCACTACCTGTGCCACAGTTAGAGACAGGGCTGAAAGTCTGCCCCAGGGAACCCCACCTCGCTACAGGGAGCTGTGTCTCCCCTTGCTCCAAGCACGGGACACAGGATACAACACTGAGATTGCCCACCTTCAAAACAAGTGATGCTGGAATAGTGAGCCAGCTGCCGATACTGCTGTGAGGTTCATGCCACCCCCCCCACCTAAAGGCCAGTAAAGCACCTGAAACAGTCCTGTGGCCAACCCCACCATCCCAGGACCCTCCCCGACGGCAGCAATACCAAAGCAGCAGAATGAGGGGCTCTCTGCCCTGGCGCCCTCCGAGTCTCAGTGAGCAGGCTCCGAGGGCGAGAACCCAACTCACGTTCACAGCCAGAGCTGCCAGGGAGGCTGGGAATGTGGCCTGTAGCCCTCCAGACTGCTGTCCTGGAAGGTGCATTCCAGAAAGAAACTGGAATGGATGCTGGGGGCTGGTGCACCGTATCCACCACAGCTGGGATGGAAGGCACCAGTAAAATCCTCGCCGGGATTGTAACAGCCTCATGCCGCCAAGTGAAAACAGGAAGTCGGAGTTGACACACGGGAAAGAGGGAAAGCCAGAACTCCCCCTCACCTCATTTCAGGGTCATGTTTTTAACACGTTACTAAAACAAAAAAAACTGAAGGAACTTGGAAAGGCTCTTCTGCTGGGAGATGCTCCCATATCTGGTTCTTGTGTCTGTAACTGTGGCAGGCAGAATTCAAAGATGGGTCCCGAGTTTCCCTCCTTGGTGCACGTGCCCAGTATACTCCCCTTCCCTTGAGTGAGTATGAAGGGATATGATGCCCATGATCATGATACATTTTATAGAAGAAATGATTTTGCAGATGTAATTAAGGTCACTGGTCAGTTGAGTTTGAATGAATCAAAAGGCAGATTATACTGGGTGGGCCTGACTTCATCAGGGGAACCCTTCAGATGAAGGTGAAGTACCTGAGAGAGACTGCCCTGTAGGCCTCAAGGGAAAAGTAAAATGCCCTATTGTGCGAGGGCCAGTGAGCCAGCAAGGGGCATCCAACCAGCGGCCCACAAAGCAATAGGGATTTCAGTCCTACAGCCACAAGATACTGGATTCTGCCAACAGCTAATGAGGCCGGGAGAGAACCCTCAGCCTCAGAGAATACGGCAGCAATGGCCAACACCATGATTTCAGCTGATGAAACGCAAGGAGAGGACCTTGCTCACCTGTCTCCAGACTCCTGACCCACAAAAACATACAATAATGAATTTGTGTTGTCTGAAGCCACCAAAAAAAAAAATTTTTTTACCAGGATCCTACTAGGTGTCAGGCACTGGATAAGCCACGAAGATTCCAAGACAAAGAGAAGCAGTCATGGTAAGCTCATTGGCATTAGCATGGAGTGAGTGCCAGTTTGCTTCCCCTCTCTGCCCCATGCTATGTGACCTTGCCCAGGTTCCTTGCCTTCTCCCTGACTCTCTTTATCCCCTTTTCAAATGGGAATAATAATACCCACCTAAAAAGGCTGTTTGCGAGTGTTAAATGAGATCATATGTATTTGCCCTTAGTATAGTGCTTGGCCCATGTATTAGTCAGTGTCCCCCAAAGAAACATAATTAACAGGGTGCGGGCTGGATGGAGCCCCCACTTTATTTCAAGGAATCAGCTCATGTGATTGTGGGGGCTGACAAGTCCAAACTCTGCTGGATAGGCTGATGGGCCTTCTTTGGAGACTGAGAGAAGAGTTGGCACAGCTTGAGTCCAAAGGCAGTGTGCTGGCAGAATTCCTTCTTCTGCAACAGAGGTCAGTCTTTATCCTCTTACGGCCTTTGCCTGACTGGACAAGGTCCACCCACATTACGGAAGTTATGGAACGTAGTTTGCTTTCCTCAAAGCCTCCTAATTTAAATATTAATCTCATTTAAACCAGACCTTCACAGCAACATCTAGGCGTATTTGACCCAGTCCTGGGGTACCATGGCCCAGCCAAACTGACACATAAAATTAGCCATCACAGCCCATTAAGGACACTCAGTTAAGTGCTAGCTATTATTATCAAGCAGCTTACACCTAATGGTGAAGACACCAAATGTTGATGATTGGCCGTGGTTGGTACTAAAGAACTTTGACCAGTAAAAGAACTCATTTCTCCAACACAACATAGACGCCCACCGTCCAGAAGCCAACAACATTGTCACTGCTGTCACAGGATGTGAGGCCTTGTATAAAAAAGCCACCTCTTCCAGGAGCCTCAACCCCACAAACATCTGAGCGTCACAGATGTCCTCATCACCAGACATCTCCCCCAGCCTGGTCCAGCCTCAAATCAGGTAAGATTTACCTTCAAGTTACAATTTCCAAATGTTTTCTTAGCTGCAAATGCAGAGCTTACCTCCGGTAAGATCCTGCGTGCCCAGGATGTTTTGGTGCCAAAGATTTAACCCAAATCCCCAAAGCCATTCCTCTGTAGTAGAGATTCGAATAGGTTTTGAGTGAGTGACAAACACTGGACAACAAATTGAAACTTGACCTTACCAGTATCTCCATCACTGACCGCAAGAGACAAAGACAGAGACAGACAGGCTTCATCTTGAAGGCCATGTGGCAAAGATAGAGCATAGCCTTGGGTTTCTCTGGGAGCAATGTGTGCTAAAAATGGTAAAGGGGGGGGGGGGGGGGTGACAAGTAGCCAAAACCCTTTGAGCTTGTTTTCCAAAATGAAGAGATAAAATTCCCAATGAGCACCGATGTCAGACAAGACCGAGGTTAGTTAAACCCAGAGAGTCTAATGCAGCCTAGTTTCCTCAAAGTCTCCTACATTTTTTTACCTTTCTGCAAATTTAGGTGGTATGTGAATGGTTGAAAGTTGTTTCTGTCTTTTCTCTCTAAACTTCCAATTATACCCCCCGTAGCACCAAATGGAGAGGGAATTATAATCAATTTCTTAAGTAAATTCATGTAAAATAAATTTAGACTCAAAGGATCTGAACAACAAAGCCATTTCATTCAACCAGGAAATCGGATTTTGACAGCCAAGGCTTTTTAAAAAATTGAATCTATTTTCCAGAGATTTATTCAAGTGTTCACTGCCACCAGGCACCGTAACAGAACTATAACCAACCCACTGCCCCCCTGTGGATCACATTTGCCATTTCAGAATACATTAGACGGGTGGGTAAGATGGGGTTTTATCCTAGGTTGACCAGCAAGGAGCTGTAGACCCTGAAAATGTCACTTCACCTCTAAGCCTCGGCTTCAATACTTGCAAAGTGGGGTGTACTAGTTGATGTATTAATGGATCAATTCCTCACCCCTCTGTATCCTTACCTTTTGCCAAGTAACTTGGTAATCCTCTCCCATGCTAACTCTAGATTCAGCCATGTGACTCTGGTCAATAGAATACAAAAGAAATAAGAGTTCATTGGTGCCAGGTCTATGCCAAGTGATTTCCACTTGCTTTCTTAAGCTTTTGCCATCCCCGTGGGAAGGACATGCCTGGGCAAGCCCCCTGAAGAGGATGAAGGACGTGTGGAGCAGAGCCAAGTGTCCCAGCCAAGTCTCTGCAACCAAATCAAACCTACTCCCACTCCACATGTGCAAACACTGCTGAGATGAGCAAAGCCACCCAGCTGAGCCATCCAAGAGAACAAAGAACTCAGAGTGGATTATTATACAGCAAAGGCTAACCAGTATGGGGATAATACCACCTGCCCCAGTGACCTTACTAGCATGTTGGGAAGGTCAACTGAAATCATATTTATAAAAGCACTGAAAATACTGTAAAGTTGCCTCCCAACCTGGGTAGGGCCATTATTTTCTCTTCCTGCATCTTGGTTCTGTCTGTCCAGGTGGACCCTCCACTCTGAACCTGGTTTTCACACCGTGACAACCCAATTCCTACACCAGGTATCAAGCCAACAAAAAGTGGGTGATCTGAAAACTCCCTATCATCTCAGAGAGAATGACATGCCCTACATTTATTCAACCATTTCAAACTTTTGCTTAAGGTTCCTTGGGTGAACTTTGTATTATCAAATTTCCCAGCCACCTCGAATAGAAAGCTTCCCAAAATACATTTCTATTTTAGCAAATTATGATCAATAGGTGAGACTTGAATAGCTTGATATTTTTCTGTCCTTGTATGAATCACTATACAGAAGTGCAAATTAAACCAAATGATACAGGTTTCTATCAGATGATAGACTGGATTCTGTATTAGTCTGCCTGGGCTGCCATGACAAAATGCCACAGAATGGGGGGGCTTAAACAACAGAAATGTATTTTCTCACAGTTCTAAAAGCTAGAAGTCCAAGAATAACGTGCCCTCAGGGTTGGTTTCTGGTGAGATTTTTCTTCCTGGCTTAGTGACATCTCCTTCTTATCGTGCCCTCACAGGGTCTCTTCTCTATGGGTGCATGGAGAGACAGATTGCTTCTTTTCTTCTTCTTCTAAGGACCCCAGCCCTATTCGATTAGGGGCTCACCCTTATGACCTCATTTAAACTTAACTGCCTCCCCCAAAGCCCCATCTCCCAATACAGTCACATCAGGGATTAGGGCTTTAACATAGGAATTGGAAGACCAGGGAGGAGGGTCACAAATCAGTCCAAAACAGATCCCTAAGGAGGACTGACTCAGGCAATACAAGTACATACTAGCCAATCCATAGGTTCCTGCCCTCAAGGAGGCAAGTCACTCACTTTAATGAATTTTTTAAAACATGCATCTATCTATCAAACGTATACCAAGTGTCCATCTGTACCAAAAACTGTGTAAGGTGCAGGGGACACAATGGTGCTCAAGTCAGACATGGTCCCACCCTCTCAGATCTTATGGTCTGTCGGGACTGCCCACCACTCGAGTACTGAACCCAAGTTACTCACCAGAATAGCTATCCCAGTCTACATTTTCACCAGCAGGACACAAAGAGTTCCCCACATTCAAATCAATACTTGATATTTTCCAACTTTATAGTTTTTGACAGTTGCATGGATATCTTGGTTTAATTTGCAAATCTCTGATTGCAAATGAGATTGAGCATCTCTCCATATGCTTACAAACATTAGCTCTCCCCTCTGTGAACTCCTTATTTATTCCCTTTGCCCATATTTCTATTGGTTTCCTGCCTTTTTCTTGTTGATTTACAGGTTTTCCTTAAATACTTTAGAAACTAACCTTTCCTTGGTTGTGTGTCTTAAAAATGTCTTCTCCCTGGGGTGCGTGAGTGGCTCTGTCACTTAAGAGTCTGACTCTTGATTTTGGCTCAGGTCATGATCTTAGGGTTCAGGTGGAGCTCTCAGCTCAGCAGGGGGTCTGCTTATCTCCCTCTCCTTCCCCCCACCACATGTGCGCTCCCTCGCACTCTCTCTCTCTCTCAAATAAATAAATAAATCTTTTTAAAAAATCATCTCCCAGTCTATTGACATGGCTATGGTGCCAGAGCAGATACTTGTTGCCCCTCCTTGAGGGGGTTACACATGCCTGACCCATTGATAACAAGCTCGGCCACATGACTTCTTTTGGCCAATAAAATGCAAACAGAAGTGACATGTGACCTTTCCAAGCAAAAGTTTTAAGATTCATTGTATGAAACCACCATGTACTTTACTCTCAGAGAGGGTCTGCCTTTCTGGCCTGTATCTTGGAACGAAGAAACCCACGTTCCAGACCCACAACCAGCAGAGATAAACCTCGGTTACTATAAGGCATGAGTTTGGTTGTTTGATTTTGGTGTTGATTGCCACGGTCAAAGAGCTGAACAATTCTATGACTGACACCAGCGGTGAGGTGCTACCATAATAATACCCCAAATATGTGTGGGGGTCTTAGGGTAGAGTGGCAGGTAGCAAGAAAACTGACAGTAAAGGCTTTTTACGCAGCAGTGAAGCATTTGATAAAACGATCACCTGTGATAACCTAGAATGCTGAGAGTGTGTAACTAATGAATTTGTGGCTTTAGCAAAGTGGGAAAGCAGAATATTGGTAACATTGGATACTTGCTAATGGCTGTTTTTGACAAGGCACCATAAGAAAGAAATAAGCTCATAGGAGAAATGGTCATTTTACAAGCAGGATTGAAAGAGCGTTTGGAAAGGCCATAAATTCCAGGATTTGCAGGTTAGAAAATGGAACTGTTTCTCATCTCCAACTGGTAAGAGATAAAACTGAGAAGGCCTTGAGCTACAGAGCCCAGTTAAGACTCATCCTTGGGGCAACGATGAAATCAAGTAGCCTGGTCAGCCCACTGTTAAAACCCTAATGGGGTACACATGGGGAGAGGAGATCAAGCGTTATATCAAGATCAAGAACGAACTCTTCCCCCATCAGAGAAATAAGTCATACATGATGCCTAAAACTAATAATTCCATAAATGACAACATAAGCACATTATTTTAAAAAGATGTAACTGTTTTCTATTGCTGTGTAACAAATACCACAAACGTAGTTGCTTGAAACAACACACTTGTACTATCTCGTATCTTCTATGGCTCAGGAGTCTTGACATGGGTTAGCTGGGTCCTCTGCTCAGAGTCACATCAGGCTAAACCAAGGTGGCAGCCAGGACTGTGATCCCATCTCAAGCTTGGGATTCTCTCCCAAACTCACTGGCTGTTGTCAAAATTCACTATACTTACAGTGGTAAGGAGAGAGACCCTCAGCTCCAGAGACTAACTCATCACACACACACACACACACACATACACACACACACACACACAGATAACTATACGAAGACATGACATGCAAATGAGCTTGACTGTAGTAATCATTTCCTGTGTATACGTAGAACAAATCATCATGTGGTATACCTGAAACATACAGAAAAATAAATAAGAAAGAAAGCAAAACAGATAGTATGGTTAAAATGCAGTGCACGGGAAGGTTTATCACTGGACACAGAGTGTTAGCTGATATTGACAAAAGGCAGAATTCACAGTGAACACGTCAGCCTTTGCTACATGGCCAACCACGCCAGAGCTTAGGAGCCTAAAGCAACAACCATTTCTCTAGCGCACTATTCTGCGGGTTGGCAGTTAGGGTTGGGGTCAACTGGGCAGCTCTGCTGAGAAGTCTCAGCTGAGCTCGCTCCTGATTTGTGATCAGCTATTGTGGTCTGCAACTGGGGTTGGCTGACTGCAGGCAGGACTGACCGGGGCAACAATAGAAACTGAACCACATGTGTCTCCTCATCCGGCAGGCTGGCCCAGGGCTTGTCGCTGTGGCAGTGGTGGCACGGGTTCCCTGAGCAGCAGAAGAACCTGGTGAGCAGGTGCTTTTCAGGCTGTGATTCTGCCATGCTTGCACCCATGAATGCTGGGTGCAGCAGAACATCAGAATAAGCCAGACCAGAGTTGTCAGAAATATAAGAAGAAACAAAGAACACAACCATAGCTTTATCTTAAGCCCTCAATCTTTATATAGATATGAAGCAAATAAAGAATTAGGATTCAAATAATAAGATGAATAAAGTCTATAAGTATCAAAGTTTGTTTTCTATAGAAAATATGCTTTATTTTTCTTTTTTTTTTAAGATTTTATTTATTTATTTGACAGAGAGAGAGAGAGGACAAGCAGGCAAAGTGGTGGGAAGAAGCAGGCTTCCTGCTGAGCAGAAAGCCCAATATGGGGGTGGATCCCAGGACCCTGGGATCATGACCTGAGCCGAAGGCAAACACTTAACTGACTGAGCCACCCAGGTGCCACTATGCTTTCTTTTTCAATGTCTTTGGAACATCTACAAAATTGGTCATACTTTTAGGCCATAAAAGAACATCTCAGTGAATCAAAAGAAAAGAAAAAAGAAATTGCATAGGCAATATTTTCTGGCCAAATGCAATAAAACTAAAAATTAAAGAAACTACAAACAAGAAAATTCAAACCACAGAGAAATTAAAACACCTTCCAAAATAACTTGTGGGATGTATAATTATGGACTACTTGGAAAATTTTTAAAAACGACAAAAGTATATATCGACAACTATGGAATGCTTCCTATTAGGGATCAGTAAACATTTTTTGAAAAGTACCTCACAGTAAATATTGCAGGCTTGGTGGACCATAGGTCTGTATTGCCATTGATCAGTTCTTCCATGGTAATGTGAAAGCAGCCATACACAACACATAAATGAGTGACTGGGCAGGTGTTCCAATAAAACTTTATTCATAAAAACAGACAGCAGGCTGAATTTGATCCATAGCTTTGGCATGCCAATTTTTGCTTTATATTAATTAAATGTTAAGCACCTAGAGAGAAATTCCTAACTTTACATGTTTTTATTGCTAAATAAGAAGAAACAGAAATCAATGAAATAAGTAATGTATTTTAGAAGCTAGAAAAACATCAACAACAGCAAAACAGAGGGAGCAAGAATAAAAATATAATGAAGGCAGAAACAGAAATTAATGAAATAGAAGGCAGAAAATAAGTAGCATGGATAAACAAATCCAATATTTGAAAAGACCAATAAAATAAACCCAAAACAATGCTAATCAAGAAAAACGAGGGGGGGTAAGCCCACCAATATCCATATTGCGAATTAGAAAGGAATCATAGCCATGGATGTAGAAAATGGTTTTTTTTTTAATTGCAAGCAAATACTATGAACAACTGGATGATAATAAAAGTTTAACTCTCAGTGAAATGACTAATTATCTAGAATATTCTATTTACAAAAACTGACTCTTGCAAGGGGAGCAAATCTCAGTAGATCAAGAATAAGAAAATGGCCAGTGTTTATCCAGCATTTGCTAGTGTCAACGACTCTTTGGCTAAATGCTTTCCTTGTATTGTCTCCAGTCACCCGCCCAGCAACCTGGTGATGTAGGTCCTGTTATTACTCATGTTTCTTCAGATAAAGACAGAGAAGTTTAAAAAGGCTAAGAAGTCCCTTGCACTCCAGTAAGTGCAGCTGGCACACTGACCTGGGCAGTCCATTATTCCACACTGCAGAAGGAAATGAACAAAATGCCAAAGAACAGCCCCTAAGGAGACAGGAGGGCACCATGGCCTCCTCAGCGGCTGCTTCAAACTCTTGAGAAACCAATCATTTCTACAGAATTTCAACCATCCAGGAGGAAAACAAGAGAAAAAAAGAAGTATTCCTTTCTATTTTAAGAAGATTGAACACCTAAAATCAAAGTGTGACAAAGATAAGTACTAACTAAATCTCACAAAGATAGATGCAAAAATCTTATTATATCAAGTCTAGAAATACATTAAAATAATAATGTGCCCTGAACATATATGGTTTATCACAGAAATGTAGAGATGGCTCCCAGTGAGAATTAAATTCTGGACATAATACATTATATTAACAGGTCAAGGGAGGGAAATGATTCCTCTCAACAGATGCAAAATTTAATCTCCTTTCTGACTGTTCAAAAATTTAGAAAAATAGGGGTGTCTGGGTGGCTCAGTCAGTTAAGTGTTGGACTCTTGGTTTCAGCTCAGGTCATGATCTCCGAGTCAAGAGATCAACCAAGCCCCGTGTTGGGTCTGCTTGAAATTTTCTCTCTCCTTCTCCCTCTGCCCCTCCTCTCTCTCTCTCTCTTTCTCTCTCTCAAAAAATTTAGAAAGATAGGAACAGACCAATATAACATGTTAGATGTCTTCTTTGTTGTTATTGTTGTTGTTTTTTAAGATTTTACTTATTTATTTGAGAGAGAGAGCAAGTGAGAAAGAGAGAGCAAGGGCTGGCAGGGAGAGGCAGAGGGAGAGGGAGAAGCAGGCTCCCCACGGAGCAGGGAGCCCAACACAGGGCTCAATCTCAGGACACCGAGATCATGACCTGAGTCAAAGGTAGATGCTTAACCGACTGAGCCACCCAGGTGCCCCATGACGTCTTCCTGATGTCGACAGTAGGCATGGTGTTTACTTCTGAAATACTAGAGCGGCACTTTTCAAACTGCTTTATAGAACCACTTCAAAAGAAAGAAATTCTTATTCTACTATCGAAAGAATTCCAGATTTGAATAAACACAGAAAATAATACATGTCGTATCCCCATTCTGGAGGTTCAAAATATACTTCACTGTATTAAATCTAGAAGAACAGCAAAAATAGCAAATAAATTCTGAAAAAAAAGATACAAAAGCACATTCTAAATATTCAGTATTAAAATATTGTGGTAACAGTAACTGAAGGAATAGGCGTTTAAAAAAACCTTCCCAAAAGAGTAAATATAGAATGGTAGCAGATGACAAATATGCCACTTCAAAACAAGAAACGAAGATCAGATTTTTCAATAAAAGATATTCGAACAACTAGAAAAAATACATATCAGACCTCAAGCTCGTATTTTACAAAAATGTAAATGCCTGGTGGCTTAGCTATATATCAAAAACGAAACCATAAAGATTGCTTAAGGACACATAGATGGACTTCAAGTGTGAACATGGCTATTTAAGTGTACATGTCTCTCCTCGCCCCCTAGATGATACAAGCAACAAAGGCATTGCCAACACAGCACAGAAATTTCATTCCCAGTGAGACCTGGAGTAAAGTATAATTGGTGGACGTGAAGATCTGTGTAAAGACTGAGAAAAGCAGTTGAAATCAAGCAGAAGCCACATGGAAGGAAGTAAAAAGAAAGGGGGGGAGTATGGATAGAACTCACAGCTTCCAGAGCCCAGAAATGCCACCAAATGTACCCCGTGAAGATGAAGGGCTGTCACTTTGTTAATAACAGGCATGCCCCTTATGTGCAGCAGTGAGTGTGAATGATGGACGGGGACAGACAAGGGGCAAAAGCCTGCCTTGATCCTGCTTGATTGAAAGAAACAGCAGAAGAGCCTACATTAAGAATCACACTAACAGTGGGCACCTGGGTGGCTCAGTCAGTTAAGCATCTGCCTTTGGCTCAGGTCATGATCCCAGGGTCCTGGGATCAAGTCCCGTGTTGGGCTCCCTGCTCAGGTGGGAGCCTGCTTCTCCCTCTGCCTGCCGCTCCCCTTGCTCATGGGTGCCAAAATAAATAAGTAGAATTGCTTTTTAAATCACGCTAAAAGCCATATTTGCAAGAAGCCGTCTGCCTCTGGAAAGCTATCTTAGTCTCCATATAACCTGTCCCCAAACTGGAAACCAATTACAGACTGGCTAAGGAGAATATGACCATTCAGTGTTCAGTGATTAAAAGGCAATGAGCACAGCATTAATACCAAGATGATCTAGGAAATACTGGTGGACAGAGCAACAAAATATATCAAAGACAAAGAACACTCACCAGAAAAATGTTGCCACAGAGCAGATAAAAATTTTAATTACGTATTTTACCACGAATTTTAAAATATTCAGTGTGCGTGTTATCTCTACAAAGGACAATCAGAAACATGGGAACATAGGAAAGATACAATTATTTATCAGAAAGAAATAAAACATGAGCTGCTATACTCCAAGAAAGAATAAATGAATAAATATTAGAAGGAGCAAAAATGAGTCTAGATACTCTGGAAGCTCACTAAGAAGCAGAAAGAACAATAATGAGAAATATGAGCATTCTAAAACAGAATTAAAGAAAGGATTCTTTTTCTCAGAGAGAAAACGATAGATCTGGAAGATGGGTAAAGGAGATTCAACTCCTCCGTCACTGGAATCCCTGAAGAAACACAAAGCAATGTAACAAAGCAAATATTTAATGACGCAATTCATGAAATTTTTCATGAAATAAAAAAAAAGAAGAATGCAATCTGGACATTTGAAAGATTATACTGTGTACCGGACAAAAAGTTGGCCTAGAATGGTTAACATCATGACTTAATCACAGTAAAGTTTCTGGATTTTAAAAAAAGAAAAAAAAATTCTAGACAAAGAACTCAGTCTGGCTTCGGATTTCTCCACCATTAATCAAATATAATGCAGCAGCATCTAAGAGGTACAGGTGGGAAGAGTACGACCTGTCCGTCAAGTATAAAGCATATTTTTTTCTTTAACTGCCAGTTAGGGAGCACTGTTATCAGGAGTCCTTCATGAGAAAGCTAAAAGAGAACAAACTTCAGCCAACCAGAAGATGATTAGGAAAACCGGAGGGAAAGAACCTAGTAGTGAGCACTGGATATGTCTGATTGAAAAATAAGACCAAAATAAATGTGTGCACCCGAGTCAGAGAGGAGAAGTACACGCCACAGGCCATGACAACGTAGAAAAGATGTAATAACAAAACCGGGCAGAAGAAGGGGATATGCAGGTGAAAGGCAGAGTAAGTTTGCTGACTGCCTCATTTATAAGAACTGAAAAGCAACAAGTCATAAACAGCTGACAAATCATCATGTGGGAGAAGTATAACTATGTCTACCTTACAAGGATAGGTGCTAAAACGGGTGGGTATTACTGACTAAAACTGGGTGTATGGGAGGGAAGCACACACAGTGATTTTGTCCTTACTTTGTTGAGGGGAACATACTGTGTAAAAAATAGACGACCCAGGGTGTTAATTTTAAATGAAATTATAGAAGCAACCATTAGAATAATAATGCAAACCTTCCTAAACTTCAGAAATTCAAAGACCACCTGGTAGATGATTTTATATAAAAGCATAAAAATTAAAATCATAATGTAAAATAATACAAAAAACTAAAAATCGATCCCATCTACTATTAATAGAGGTAAATGAGCTCAACTCATCTATGATGGAAGGATGGGAAGAAGTAAGGGAGTGAGGGAAGAGGTTGGGGGTGAGAGCAAACCCAACCACAAGCTATACACAGGAGCCACTCCAAAACCAACGTATTTCATAAAGACTTCTCAGGCTTTATGAATAAAAGGCTTTCAAAACTCAAGCACAAACAAAAAAGAGCAGGGGTTGTAATCCTAATATCACTCAGACTACAGACCACAAAGCATTAACAAAAAAGACAAAAATGGGCACTCTAAGAAATTAAATGGTATAATCTCATAATAAAGATAACAGCTCTGAATTTCTGTGCACTTCCCTCTGTCCTCGATACATAAAGTAGGCAAAAATAAATTATAGATGACCTAAGCAGTATAATTAAAAAATAGGTCGGTTTTATATGTACAGAAATACACCCATGCGTACATTCACACACAACCTAAAAACAGAGAAAATATCTTCAGTTCAAGTGCCCGTGAAAGTATCAGAAAGATTGGACTCAGTGAGGCACCAAAAAGAAAATCTCCAGAAAGTAAAGACAGGGCAGAAAATTTCCTATATCACAATGCAATAAAACTAGAAACTTAAAATCAAATTAGAACACAAAAGCCCCATCCACCTGGGACGGAGGGAAATGCTCTTACATTTTCCTTGAGCTAAAGAAAATGGACAAATAAATACATAATTTCCAGAAACTGTCACGAAATGGTCACAGTAAGAATCCATAGGAGAGAGCTACGAAAAGCTCAGCAGAAAACACTTCAGTTCTATTGACTAAAAAGAGAAGAAAAACAAAGAATGAACAGAAAATGAATGAAGGATCCCACTGAAAACGTTGGGAGGACACAAAGGAAAGTCAAGGAAAGCCACATGAAGTATTATTAAAGAAAAAGGCAGGACTTAATAAGTTAGAAGACAGAAACACAGTAGAAAAAATAAATCTGAAAGCGAATTTTGCCCAGACAAGAGTTTCTTTTGACTGGGTGACTTTTTATTGGATTTCAATGCCCGCTCGATGTTAAATGGCCAAGCGGTGCCGTGGGATTGAGGGGAGGAGAGAATTCCGCACACAGGGACGAGGGACGTGACTGTTAAGGGAAGTAAAGAACCAGGGGCACAAAAGGAAGGACTGAATTGTTTTGTGTAATAAAGCGGAGGGGGGGGGCAACTTTTTGAGGACCCTCAGAGGAGGGGTGAGGGTCCTGAAAAGGAGAGAAAGCAGGAAAGATGAGAAGTGGAGGGAGACAGACAGAGAGACAGAGGGACAGAGAGCCCGAGCAACAGTAACATAATCGGAGGACCGGGCAGGCTCATGCCTTGGGGGGTTCCAGCAGCTGTGTCTCCCAGCCACTCGGTGGACCTCTTCCTCCTTACACGTGCAGCCCAGCCGTCAGTATCTCCCTAACACAGTAGAGGAAACTGTGTTCTCTCCCATCTGAAAACGGCTCTAAGTGTCCCTCCAACTGATGGATATTTTGGGCACAGAATTCTAGTGTCATTTTAGTACGAAGTCACATTCCCCCAGGATTTTCAAGGTACTGCCCTATTTGTCTTCATATCCTGCATTGAGCACTTAAAAAAAAAAAAAAAAGCAGATCGATACGTACTAAAATGGATAGTTCTCCAAGGCACAATGCTGAATGAAAACTACAAGTCTCAGAGTAATTTATAAGGTGTGATACCTTTTCTATCAGGAGACTCTGAGAAGGGACCCCCTGGTGGCTCCCTGGTGGGGGGGAGGGGGAGGAGCACTGGAATTGCCAGGCTCTGGTCATGGTCATGGCAGGCATTAGTCTGTGCATTGCCTGTGTATTTTTCAGTTTATCTTATAAATATAATTCCCTCGCAAATCCAAAAGAAGTTTGAACAAAAATAAGAAAAATAATGTTCTAGAGCTCTTAAAACCCACACTAATCCAAAAAACGTTTGAACAAAAATTTCCTCCCATCAAGAGCTCAATAAGGACACAATTCTATGTTCTCACATCTGACCACTTTTATCACTTTCTCATTTAACTTTTTAATACAGCTGGAATTTATTCAGTCATGTGGTATGACTTGATGTCCTACAATGATATTTTTTCCCATTTCCTTACAAAAGGTTTCCACGACAGCACTGAATAGTCTTTCTCTTCCCTCCTGATGGAAAGCGCTTCGTAGGGGCGGGTATCAAGTTGAAAACCGTGTAGTATAGAAGCCAGGTTTCCTAATTCCCACCCTGGTGCTTATTCCACTACATCGCTGAATAGTTTTTAGATTCCTTTTGTTTTAGACATTGTCTTTTGCTCAATTTTTTAAAATATGGCTGACACACAACATTACATGGGTTTCGGGTGTACAACACAGTGCTATTCGACAACTCTATACGTTATATCACGCTCAAAAGCGTAGCCACCATCTGTCACCAGACAGCACTACTACAATGCTATTGACTATATTCCCTCTGCTGTGCCTTTCATCTCTGTGCCTTTTTCTCAATTTTTAAAATGTTTCACATTTCTAACACAACATTTTATTCTTGTATCTGACTAGTCGGATTTTTTGCCCACTGTTACGGGGGAGGTTTTCCCAGGATATGGACAAGGGGTGCAGAGAAACACTTGGGTTCATTCATTTATTCATTCAGCAAATATTTCTTGAGCCCTGACCATGTTCCAAGTACTCTTCCCAACGCTGGGGATATCGGGAGATGAGGGCAAGGGGTTGCCTCTTAGTTTTTACATAATAAATCATAAAATCATTTCGAGCTCTTAGCCTTTCCCTCAGTCTTTGCCATGTAATTATTCACTCCATCCACCCCATGGCCTCGATGCCATCGACTAGCAGCTCCTTGGTTTGGGATGATTGGTAGTTTTGACACTCAATGACTTTCTGTCGGTCCCCTCACTTTCTCAATTAGCTGCTTTTACCCAGGACTGACAACGACCAAAGCCTGCCCTGCTGCATGATGGGACTGTATTTCACTTTGTACAAGTGAGGGGACAAGCCGCTCACCCTTTCCTACCTCTACCCTCCGCTAAAAACAAAGGGGATCGTTAAGACCTACTGTGCACTTTCCAGAGAGTCTCAGTAGCATCGATAACAGTGCAGGAGGCACTTCGAAACCTTTTCCAGTTAGTTCTGATTTATTATACAAGTGCCAGGCCTCCCATGGAACTCTGCGGTGTTCTGGATCTATAAACCAAAGAACAGATATTACATCCAACCACAGGAATCATCTCGTCATCTGTGGTGAGTGTAACACCGATGCTGTTCTGCATTTAATAAGCCATTTTGATGCAATAAGTAGCCAAAGTAAGGAGGAGGCGCTTTCGACTGTGGGCTAACTCTTCTTTGGATGAACAGAATTCAATGGAAATTAAAGTGATAGGGTATTTTGTGTTTGGATCCTTGACAAATCTAAAAAATTTGCATGGGGGCACCTGGCTGGCTCAGTCAGTAGGGCACGCGACTCTTGATCTCAGGGTCATGACTTCAGGCACCACGTTGGGCACAGAGAATACTATGAATGAATGAATGAATGAATGAATGAATGAATGAATAGCATGAAGAGTTGTATGTAGCCATTACACTTCTTTGAGCAAGCAGATTATCATTTCCTTAGGACTCTGCATTTATGAATTACTGCTTTACTAACAGATTTTTGTTTTAAAATTTTTATTTATTTATTTATTGTAGAGAGAGAGAGAATGAGCAGAGGGAGGGGCAGAGGGAGAGGGAGAGAAGCCCAAGCCGATTCTGTGCTGAGCATAGAGACCAACCGATGTGGGGCTGGATCCCAGAACCCTGAGCTCACAACCTGAGCCAAAATCAAGAGTCCGATGCTTCACTGACTGAGCCACCCAAGTGCCCTGGTACAGATTCTTTTAATAAAGGTAATGACTTTGCACTGAAACTGTCCCCAAGAAGAGAGCCTTCCAAGTGGGGTGCCATGGCTCAGTGCCATTTGGCAAATAGGTTAAAGGTGAATATCCAGACCCAGAATATCCAGAGCCCAGACCCCCACCTCGGCTATGGGCAGCTGCCTCCACTTATCCCATTTATGCTGTCATTTTCTGCACATGCCACAATGTGGGAAAAGGTAACGAAGGACAGTATAACATAAGCCAAGGAAATTACCTTGTCAATTTTATAGAAAACAGAAATGCTGCTAAGCAAATTGTCCAAGCTTGAGACATTCTCAATATGCAATCAGATTTCCTATTTTCCTCCATGCAGTAGGTATGCTAATAAAACTCTCCTGCCTTAGATTGTCCAGGGCCCAGAGCTACAGTGAGAGACCTGCCCCCGACTCGAGAGACAATCTTCCAAATCAATCCTTCCTGCTTCCACGGAGAAAGTTCTTCCCTCATTCCGGAAAATGTTTCTCCAAGCACAGGTTTCCAACAGCAGGTGTCCCTTGCCTACAGACCCTATCCCTGTCCCTGCAGACTGGTCCACAGTGGGCACCTAACACAGGAGGGGCAGATCTGAGCCCGATCCCAGAGGGACAGACAGGTGACAAGGGAGGCATGAGCCGTCCAAGGGGTTTCCTTACTGTGGGATAGCAGCAGCATGACAGATGGAGCTGGGGGTTCCGGGAGAAGCAAAAGAAAGTTGCAGACAGTCAGCCCTTCAATGCAGAAAACAGCCCTGACCAACAGCAAGGAGACTGGGGCCCCAGGGCAGCACATTTAAGAAGGCACACATACCAGAAGTCTTTCAAAGGCACGGTTGGTACTTGTGTGACCCTTGAGAGTTAAGTGCCTCCTTAAAGGCAAGCACTGCTGAACACCACTAGTCATCAGAAAAATGCAAACCAAAACCGCAATAAGATAGGACCTCACACCAGTCAGAATGTCAAGAATCAAAAAGATAAGAAATAACAAGTGTCCGGGAGGATGTGGAAAAAAGGGACCCCCATGCACGGCAGGTGGGAGTGTAAGTGGGGCAAAAACTGCGGAAAACCATATCCTCAAAAAATTAGAAGTAGAATTAACCACATCATCAAGTAATTCCACTGCTGGGTATTGACCCAAAGCAAAAGCACTCATCTGAAAAGCTATGTGCACCCCTCTGTTTACTGCAGCGTTATTTACAACAGCCAAGATACGGAAGCAGTCCAAGTGGCCGTCAATAGATGAATGATTAAAGAAGATGTGATGTATATTTATATATCGCCATAAAAAAGAATGAAATCTTGCCATTTGCAACAACATGGATGAATGGATCGAGAGTATAACGCTAAGTGACATAAGTCACACAGAAAAGGACAAATGCCATATGATTTCATTCACATGTGGAATTTAAGAAACAAAAACAAAGTAAAAAAGAGAAAGCAAAGAACAGACTCTTAAATACAGAGAACAAACTGGTGGTTGCCAGAAGGGAGGATGGGGGATGGGTGAGATGGAGGGGATTAGGAGTACGGTTATCCTGATGGGCACTGAGAAATCCACAGAATTGTTGAATCACTGTATTATACACGTGAAACTAATGTAACACTATAGGCTAGTTATACTTCAATAAAAAATGTTTTTTTTAGTTTAAAAAGTGGGCACCTTCGTACATTGCTGCTGGGAACATACAATGGGGCAGCCGCTGTGGGAAAAGTTAAACATAAAATTATCTTACGACCCAACAATTCCACTTCTAGGGATACACCCCCCAAAACTGAACACTGGTACTCAAATAAAGGCATGTATGTACTTGCATATTCACGGAAACACTACTCACTACAGCCAAGGTGGACAAAAGCTCAAATGTCCGTGAGCAGATGAATGCAGAAACAAGATACAGCACAGCCGCACAATGGAGAGTATCCGGCCATCAGTGGGAATGGTGTGCTGACACGTTACAACTTGGAGGAACGTCAAAAACGTTATGGTAAATGGAAGAAGCCTGAATCAAGAGGTTGTATGATTCCATTCATACGAAATGTCCAGAACAGGTAAATCTGCAGAGAAGGAACGCAGATCGGTGGATTGGGGGTGGGGGGGACGGGAGCCACAGCTTCATGCAGAGGGCTTCCTTTCAGGGTACAGAAAAGGTTTTGGAACTAGATGGAGGTGGTGGTTGCACAATATTGTAAATACACTAAAGGCCACCGCATCGTTCAAATTGTTCATTTTAGAATGGTTAATTTCATTTAAAATGGTGAATTTCACATCAAGAAAAAATAAAAGGACTGCAAAAAAAAAAAAAAAACAGCAACAGAATTTCATGACGCACCTGGCCCTGAGCATGGTATCCATCAAATGGTAATCGCCACATGTGACCCGCAAGCAGGACCCAGCCTTATGGATCTCAAGCCCCTTCCTCCACACCTTGATGCCTTCCCTCGACTACAGAAGCTCTACAGAGCTCGACTTCTGCAAATTACCACATGGTGTGTGCATATGGCCATCGCTATGCCCCTAATCACGTCTACGAAGCTGGTAGATGTAGGAAATCTGTCCTCAAAGAGCCAGGAAGGAAATGCAGAGGGAAATATAAATCAGGATGCTTACAGAGAACATCATGCGTGTGTTTATAACAAAAAACAGACAGCAAAACCTACTCACAGTCAGATACTCAGACCGAGGCCAGTGGGAAGTAAAGGGAATCAGAAGCTTCGCAGCACAAAGCGCAAACACGCCCGACTGGTGTGACCGTGGGAAGCAGTCTATCATTTCTGGATCATTCACATTTCCAACCCACTTTACAATCGTTTATGTGCCATTTGAAACTGGACACAATAGCAGGTGATCTGATATTTTGGGGTGCAAAAAAAAGGCACAAAAAGGTCATCAGGACTTGCTGAAGTGACGGATCAAGAATTAGGACTCAGGCCCACGGGCTGCAAGGTCCTGGCGCCATTTGCCTTTTACCGGCTAGGGCTGTCTTGGTGGTGATGCTGTCTGGAGCTGGCAGAGTTGGTCCCAGCACAGAACCCAGAAAAAGAAGCTGTCCAGGTAGATTTCTCCTTTTCCTTATCTGCAGGCTTCCCCCTCATCTGACCCATCCTGCAAACTCATACAAAGATGACAGTTCTTAGATACTTCTTCCAGCATGTCCTACAATGCCCTCCCAGGCTCTCCCCCCGTTAACCCATCCCAATGTCATCTCCCCTCCTCCCAACACTGAGAATGCCCGGCTCACCTTGACACCCCATCCTTTGCTTTGTGCACTTTGTACATCTCTGAGCATCCAAACCCACCTCATCCTGAAAGGAGGGAATCCCTGCAGCACCAGACACAGAGCTAAGAACTTCATTAAATAATTGAGTAAGCTTCTCTCGTGGGACTCAAGAGACCAGTTGAGACTCAGCTCAAAGGAGCCCTCAGATGGCAAAAAGATAAGGCACCATCTCTGAAATAAGCCTGACAGTTTAACAGCTTCAAACCCCAAACTAGCCTGTGTTCAGCTACTTAACTCACCTGTGAGCGCAAACAGCACCAAGCTGAGAGACCCCAGGCCACCCAAGAAGATAAAGAAGTTTCTGGTCTTCCAAATGGCTCCCAAAGAACTACACATCTTCTTCTAAGAGGGTGTGTTATCTTCCCAGGGCTGCCAGAACAAATGACTACCAACTGAGTTGCTTAAAACAAGAGAAACCTCTCATGGTCCTGGAGGCCAGAAGTGCAAGGTTAAGGTGTCGGCAGGGTCACGTGCCCACTAGAGGCTCTGCAAAGGAGCCTCTTTTGCCCCTTCTAGCATCTGCTGGTTCGCCAGCAATCCTCAGCATCCCCTGGCTTATAGATGCAACCCCTCCAGCCTCTGCTTCCATCACCAAGTGACCCTCTGTGTCTGTGTCCCTGTTCTCTCCTCTTATAAGGACACCAGCCACTGGGTTAGAGCCCACCCCACCCTGGTATGACCTCATCCCTACTAATTACATCTACAAACACTACTTCCAAAGAAGATCCCGATCTGAGGCTCCAGGTGGAGATGAGGTTGGGAGGACGCTATTCAACCCAGTACAGAGGGGAAGGTGTGGGGCAGGAAGAAAAAGCTCTGGAATTGGGATTGACAGAAGAGTGAGTCGGGTTTCTAAAACTTCATTTCCTAAGCTGGTCAGAGCCCCCAAGGAGTGCTCCCCTGAAATCCCACGTGACATCCTGGCCTTTGCGAGAACTTTCCTCCCTCCCTTGCTGTCCATGGATGAGTGGCTGCCTGAGGTCACCAGCTTCTTTCTCCATCCTGAAGGAATTCCTCAGCCTCCGCCTTCCTCACCTAAGTGTTCAGTTTGCCGAGATGGGTATTAAATCAGATTTTCTCCTGCTTCATTGCATGATGATTTGGAGTTACTGGGATTTTCAATTTGAAAGAAAATATTTTGATATAGCAATGCCCACAGGACAGCTCTAGGAAGAGCTGCATTAAAGGACACTTGAAACATTCCCGGAAGCTGTGGAATGTGAGTCCATGTACAGACATAACACTTGAAACCCACTAGTTGACTTGCTAGTTGGCCGAAAGGGAGATGTAGTTATATGGGAGAGTTTTGGTCAGAATTTTGGTTAAAATAAAGGGCTCCAAAAGAAAGAAGTCCTTCTGATATCCATACTGCATCCCACTGACTCTGGCTCATTTTAATGCATAATTTACTAAACCACTCAGTTTATGGTATTTTTTATAGCAGCCCAAATGGATGAAAGCATACTATTAAAAAATATAATTTATTTTTAATAGATTCTTCCTGGGGCACCTGGGTGGCTCAGTTGCTTAAGCAGCTGATTCTTGATTTCAGCTCAGATCATGATCTCAGGGTTGTGATATCGAGCCCCACATCAGGCTCCATGCGCAGAGGGGAGTTTGCTTAAGGATGCTCTCTCTCCCTCTCCTCTGCCCCTCCCCACTCATATTCTCTCCCTCTCTCTCTCTCTCTCAAACATACAAATTTTTTTAAAAATAGACTCTTCCTCATTTTGGGTTTGTTCCATGCTCCCTCGTGGATGGACTCAGGTTACACCACTCCAGGACAAAAAAAAAAAAAAGGAAAAAAAAAAAAAAAAAATTCCATGGAGTGATGCTCTGTCCTTCTCAGGGCATCATACGTGGAAGACCATGATATCTGATCTGCTTCTCATCGGTGATGCTAATTTCTACTACCTGGTCAAAGTAGTGTCCAGTTTCTCCCTTGCGTAGTTGCTCTTTTTCTCCTTGTAATTACAAGCAGTCTGTAGGGCGACACAGTGAGGCCATGCAGACACCTTGCTTTTCAAAGCGGCCCCCCACCAGGTGAGCACCCAGTGATGACTTTTGCCTGAACTGATCTTTACTGGCTAGAAGATGGTCATTTTCCCACTCCAGCATGCCGTCCACATTTATCCTAATTCTCATCATTCTACTGCAAGCCTTCATGTTCACATAGGCCAGGGGATAGCAATGAACCCACTCGCTCAGGAGCCTGGCACATCAAGAAGTTTCTAGGGCTTCAGGGGGCAGGATACTTGCTCTGCAATGAGAAACAAGTTTTTACCCTTGCACTGCATGAAAAAAGAGGCACAAATTTTGTACGCTTCCTTGGATTTAGAAGGCAAGAAAAACCACATTTAAAATGCTTCTCTAAGACTATGGACTCTGGGAAACAAACTGAGGGCTTCAGAGGGGAGGGGGGTGGGGGAATGGGATAGGCCGGTGATGGGTAGTAAGGAGGGCGTATTGCATGGTGCACTGGGTGTTATACGCAAGTAATGAATCATGGAGCTTTACATCAAAAACTAGGGATGTACTGTATGGTGACTAACATAGTATAAGAAATAAATAAATAAATAAATAAATAAATAAAAATTGGTTTTTTGGAGTGCCAAAATAAATAAATAAATAAATAAAATAAAAATAAATAAAATGCTTCTCTAGCCATGTAACCCAGAAACTCACCCTGTCAACCCAGAAGGAGCACAATCTCGAGCACAGAGGGCTGTGCCGAGGACGGAGACAGAACACTGCCCTGGACTTTGACCTTAGACTACTTGGCCCAGTGATACTGGATGGTGTGTGATGCCTCTGAGCAGCTCCGACAGGAGTGTCACAGCCCAGAGCCCCAGGGTGCAGAAGCGGGCACTGCCTCCCTCCGTCAGCAACCCCCTCCATCGGGCAGGCAGCTCCTTCCTTACCTGGCCCCGGTGCAGACAGAAAGCCTGGCCACAAGACACAGGCACAATGTGCGCACAACTGGGTATCTTCTCATCTACCAAACCATCGTGAACGTGCTTCAGAGCATTTCCTTACAGAATGGAAATGGTACGTGGAGAGCAGGTCCGAGCCAGTGTGGGAAACATGAACAAACTGCAAAGGAGGTGGTTTAGACCCCCGAACCCCCTGCTCTGTCTGCACCATCCCACATGGTGGCCAGTTAATGGAGGAGGAAAGAGTCAGAGCCTGGTTCATGGACGGGATTAGGGAGCTACCTGTACACCCAGGAAGAGGCTGCTGAGCTCGGGGCCAACTCTGAAAGACGCTGGATTAGAAATCCCCCTCGAGACAGAACTGCAGGGACTACATCCGGTTTCCCTGCAGAAGGATCAATCATTGAAGATGTGAATGTACCAGACTGCTGAGCAGGGGCCGATGAGCGGGCCAGCTGGTCAGGGGCTTTGAGAGAACAAAACTGGAGCACTGAGAGTAAAGAAGTGAGGGCAAGCTCTGTGGAGAGACCTCTGAGGATGTGACATATGTGTGCCGTGTAAACGCCCGCCGAGGACAGCCGTAGCGGAAGAGGCGTTCTATAACCGGTGGACAGGAAGACCTGGACACGGGGTCAAGCTGGATACCATGCATCAACTCAACAGCCCAACAGCATGGCTGCCCTCAGCGAGGTAAATATGGTCACCATCACTGCTGAGTGTCCCACCTGCCACAGCAGAGGACGGTACCGAGCTTCTCCTATGGAACCATCCCTGGGGGGACCAGCTGGCTCCGTGCTGGCAGGCTCATGACCTTGGACTCCTCCCTTTATGGAGGGGACAATGCCTTGTCCCCATAGGCTACATTATATTCCAAGTATGAATTTCTCCCCCTGCCCTCAACACTTCCTTCAGCTTCACCAGGAGTGGATTTACAGAATGTCAGAATGCCTGAGCCAGCACCCTGGTATCCCACAAAACACCAACTAAGGGACATTTTCAATAAGGGAAGTGATTCAATGGTCTCATGCCTATAGCATTCCCTGCGTCTAGCACATGTCTGTTGCCCAGAAGCAGTTGGTTTGACACAATGATGGAATGGTGCACTAAAAGCCCAATTACGGTACCAGCTGGAAGCAAACATCTATAAGGTTAGAGGGTACATGTCTGCTTTAAAGTTTAAGGATTTGGCCAGTGATCAACATATGGTGTGATCTTCCCCCATAGCCAGGAGCACAGGCCCAGGAAACAGGGAGTGGAGAGGTAGGAGTGGCCCCTCTTACTGTGCTAGCTGGTAACGCACTGGAAGTTTAGCTTCCCATGCCCATAACCTTGGGTTATGATCACAACCATGACCAAAACAGGAAACAGTCACAGATCGATGGGAAGCTGAGACCCCCATGAGTCTATTTTGCCTTGCTCATGCCAATGAGCCAATAGCCAGAGTCAGGGTCCAGTGGAAAATGAGAGGGGTGGTGTCAAGAAGGACTTTGAAGCCTGAAGGATTTGTTGGGGTATCTCTTCTTTCTCCCTTGCCCCATATTTCTGTTCAGTATGAAACTGCAGACCTTGTAGTTTCAAGAGAACGGGGTGAATACCAAGATCTCATATCCTGCAGGAATGAAGGCTTCTCTCTGGGTGCTGGAGAGCTCACTCAGAGCACAGGGGAGGGGAGGAGCTGCCCAGAGGAACTTCCCGCCATGACACCCCCCCCCCAGTGGGAATGGGAACAGGAGACACATGCCCAGTGTCTCTCCACCCCCCCCATCCCAAGGGGGAACACCACACAGCCTCCCAGAGAACCCCTGTGGGACTCACCTCCAGCTGCCTACAGGGTGTCCTGCTCAGTAACACACCCTTCACCAACTTCCCCCTCCCCACCTCGTCACTACTGCCATTCACATACCACCACCAACTAAGTAGTTAAAAACAGTCTCTGTTACACAACTATCAGAATGGCACAAATCAGGAACATGGACGACGCCAAATGCTTGAGGACACGGAGCAACAGGGGCTCTCATTCATTGTACAGCATTTTGAAGGACAGCTGGGTGATTTCTTATAAAATCAAACATCCTTTTGCCATAAGATCCAGTAACCACACCCCTTGGTATTTACCCAAAGAAACTGAAAACTTACATCCATACAAAGACCTGCATCTGGATGTTTCTAGCGCTTTGAGGCAATCACAAAGGTCCACCCAGGGCCCAGAGGAAGGACACAGTTTCACCTCTCGATAGAAGAGCACGGGCAATGGGATATGTTATGGGGGCCTATGTCTGGAAAACAGCATCTGTCCTGAGACTTCCTCACATTTCCTGTCACCTCTCGGCCATCCTTTCAGGCCCTGGGAAACCTCAAAATCAAATGACTTGATTTTACAAAGTAACTCATTGTTCCCTTCAGTCCTCTTGGCCCTGCCCTGAGAAACTTCCCCTTTCCCACCAGAGTGTTTTCCAAAATAGTCAGCACTATTTCCCAGCAAGCAGGTGTGCCCCGATCGAGGTATTATCATGAAATACGCAGCCAAAAGAGTATCTTCCGTAAGATGGACTGGGTGCTACTCAGGCACAGAGAATTTGTTTCATCATAATTTACTGAAGCCACATTTGCAAAACTGTATTAACGCTTTCCCCGTAGTGGTGGGGGGAGCAAAATATTTAGTAAGTGAATGGATAAATAAATGAATGAATCAAATATGGACCATCAGCCAAGATGTGGAAATATCCTCATTACTTGGAACTGAGTGTTTTAATGTTATTCATTAAAATAGATTCTGTCTGTATTTGTGATATATGTGCGCTTAAAATTCATGGAGAAAATGAGCATTTTAATTACAAAATGCTGAAATCATTAATAATTCAAAGATCATTATTCAGCATCCCTTTCTAAGTATCCAAGCCCTTCTAGACAAATCAAACTAGTGCAAGGGCAAGGCCAAAGGTGCAAGGGGACAAAGGAAGGGGCAGAGATGATCTCCCGACCTGTGGACACAGACAAGTCCAACCCAACTGCCAAAATGCATGAGGCCCCGGGGATACTGTGGGAGACAGATGGGCCTGGGGTTGCATGGGGACTACGACTCTTACATGATCATGGCCTCTGCTGAGAGACCACAGCCTCACCCACCCTCCCCACCCCCGGTTTGGACAGCCTCCCCTGCTGCCCCAGGCCAGCGTGCATTCTCCACAGGATTCCTACTTCCACTGGGCCTTCACCACCAGGAAGCCACTTGCCCTCAATTCCCACCCATTAAAGTGTCCCAGTTCTAGGACCCAGTCAAATGCCATATCACCGTGAGGAAAAGGGCCCCTTCACCCAGCCCAGAATTGACTGCACTTCCCCAGGTCCCCAGCTCTCTGCACTGTCTCTGCCACTATCTTAGCTCCATTCTCTCATCTCTAAAGAACCATGAAGACCCAACATCCAGAATGTGCTTACCACGCGTTTTCTCCTTGTCGACTCCCATTTTATCCACTCAGCAGCCCTGAGGCACTGCGGCCGTGACTGGCCTCATTTCACAGAACTGAGGCTGGGAAATGAGTGACTTGCTTGAGGCCACATAACCTGTGTCTGAAATACAGATGAACGCTGGTGGCCCACTGGTCCTTGTGACAGCCAATCACAAGGTCACCTGTGGGGAGGGAGGGTGCACGCCAGGGAGGTGGTGGTGGTGCCCCCACGTGAGGGCTCGTGTTCAGGGTCTGGTGGCGTGTTACAGTCATATCTGCCCATCACAGACAGGTGCAGATTCTGTTCTTTTCAATAGCATACGATGTCATGAAGTGGGAGCCCACGACTAATTCTGTGGCCTCACCGAGATTCAGGAGGGAAGGCAAGGTACTTACAACAATTGTCAAGTATACACAAGAGGTTAGTTACACTTAACTTGAACCGAAACAATAAGGTGTCCAAACTGGCTTGATTTTTTTTAAGATAACTAGTTAAGTATTCATCAATCGTACAAATACTTTGGAAAAAAAACAGATGCTCCAACTGTCCCTTCAAAGTAAAAGTAACATCGAATGTGAGAACGCCAGAGAGTGACGTTATACAGGGAGCTTCTGAACAGACACATGGAAATGCTTCCGGTATGACACGACTTAACCACCCAAAACAAGATGTGTCCTCTGTTAAACTCTCATAACTGCACCCTTAACACAGAATTTCCTCATCTGTTTAAAAGACTCCAAATGAGTATTTTCAGTGTTTTAAATGGCATAACTGGTGGGTGGGATTTGAAAAATGAGTTGCATCAAAGTCATGAACCCAATTTCTGGAATTTACTATAAAATGGGATTTTTATGAATCTTTGCCAAACTTATCCATTAACATCTTCAACGTGACGTTTCCTTCTTCATATGAGTAAGTGATTTAAAAAAAAAAAAAAAAAGCATTCTTCGAGTACACATGAAAATAGATTCACAAAGCTGGCTGGCTCAGTCTGTGGAGCACGCGACTCTTGATCTTGGGGTTGTTGAGTTCAAGCCGCACGCTGGGTGTGGAGATTACTTAAAAATAAAATCTTTAAAATAAACAAATAAATAAATACAAATAGGACAAGATCAAATTTTGAGAAAGTCATTGACAAATTTGCAGAGGACTCTCTGCACCTTATTTTCTGTCAAATAAAGTGAGTTTCATACACACAGGCTTCCACCGTGTCCAACTTCTTATTAACAGGCTCGCTAGGAGTGGCTGCCTCCTGCTTTCTCTAAGCATGACGGGGGAGTCAAGGCCTTCCAGAATTTTCCCTCTGGCAGCTCGCTTGCTGCTTTCCGCCTAACTTCCTCTCTCTCTCTTCTGTCACAGGGCTCACCTTCTCCACCGCCAAACTCCCCCACCCACACACACGCCTCAGAGGCTACACTTGCTTGCAGTATTTTTTAATAAAACTTTCAGAGTTCCTGTAGGGTAAATTGGCAATTTCCTTTTGAACCAAAATCCATTCTCTATCATGAACGTGGCCCCAGTGGCCAGTAAACTATGGGAATTTTTTTCAGTATTATCCAAAAATCGACCAACCTTCCCCCGCTTTTATATATTATCAGGGATAGACACCTACAGAATCAGAGAATGTGGCCCAAAGTTGGCATTCTTTTATTTCGGGCCCGACTTTGAGCTCGTCCCTTGGGCAGACTGCAGGAGACAGCCCAGCGCCCCTGGTTCAGTCTTGGACAGATTCGTGGAGAGCAGCCCATGGTGCAACCCCAGTGCCAGCAGCCAGCTGCAGAAGAGAGTGGGACGTGGTCCCCCCAGGCACCCAGCCCACCAGGGGACAAGCTGCAGCCGAGAGAGTGGAACATGATGCTGCTGGCTGGAAAAGACCCAACGCAATTCACTCAAAATCACAGAAGTAACTTGTAATCTGAAGAATCCACCCTGTGGTGGGTTGAATTACATCCTTCATGAAAGATATCCTCAAGTCCTAACCCCGCCCCCCTCCCCCACACCTGCAAATGAGATCTGATTTGAAAATAAGGTCTTTAGAGGTGATTAAGTGAAGGTCATTAGGGTGGGCCCTAATCTGGTAGGACTGTGTCCTTATCTAAGGGGAAATGTGGACACAGACATAGATTCGCACAGAGGGAAGACGAGAAGAAGGCCAGTGATGACAAAGGCAGAGGCTGGCAGGGTGCAGCTTCAAGCAAAGGGATACCAGGCATTGCTGGCCTCCAGCAGAATCTGGAAGAGACCAGGAAGGATGCTCCCAGAGTCTCAGCAGGTGCACAGCCGTGCGGACACAGTGATCTTGGACTTCCAGGCTCCAGAACTATGAGACAATAACTTTCTATTGTTTGAGCCCCCCCGCCCCCAGTCTATTGTACTTTGTTACAACAACCCTGGGAAACTAACACACCGACCTCGAAGCTGTGACTATCCGTTACTCAGTTAATAACTGCTAGGCACTTTCTACTCATCAAGGAGACTAGGCCACAAAATACATAATGCACAAGAACACTTAAGAAAACGTTAGTGACGAGTGCCACACAGAGAATGGAAAGTCATAGAATTATTAGGGAGAGTGACCAGTGGCTAACTCGGGTGGCCAGGTTGCCCTCTACCTATTCCATGGTTCCCAACAGCATCACAGCAAACTAAGCAAAACGCAGCCACCTGCCTGTCACTCTGCGCTGATAAGGACAGCAGCGAGGTCTGTTGTTACAAACTGAATGTCTGTGTCCCCCCACCCAAGATTCTTATGTTGAAGCCCAACCCCCAGTGTGGCTGTCTTTGGAGACAAGGCCTCTGAGGAAGAAATTAGGGTTTAACGAGGTCATCAGGGTGGGGCCCTGATCCAAAGGGATTAGTGTCCTTATGAAAGCCTGCAGAGTTCCCTTGTTCTCTGTCCCCACGTGCACTCACAGAAGAAAGCCACATGCGGGCACAGTGAGAAGGTGCAACCTGCGAGCCAGTAAGCGAGCTCTCGCAAGGATCCGAATCCACTGGAACCTTGATCTTGGACTTCCAGCCTCCAGAGCAGGCCCAGACCCTGAACACAAAGGAGAACATTTCTGCTGTTCAACCCATCCACTCAGTAGTCTTTTGTCACGACAGCCCAAGCTGACTAACACACCTGTCCATCCGAAACTGTCCCAGGCAGGCCCTGAGTGGGTCTAGAGCAGCATCTTTATCCAGAAACTACTTCTTCAGCTCAGTGCACCCAGAATCTAAAAATAGCATATGGGAGAAGGGGAGTCAAAATGCATATTCCCTGACCCGCTCCCCCACAAAAGGTTCTGATTCAGTGGGTCTAGATGGCATCTCGTCATTCTGTGGCTAAACAGTCCCCTACCAAGGTGATTCTTGAGATTTTTTTTTTTTATTCATTCGACAGAGAGAGAGACAGACAGAAAGCACAAGCAGGGGGAACGGCAGAGGGAGAGGGAGATGCAGGCTCCCGGATAAGCAAGGAGCCCAATGCGGAGCTCGATCCCAGGACTCCGGGATCATAACCTGAGCCAAAGGCAGACACTTAACCAAATGAGCCACCCAGGCACTCCATACCAGGTGATTCTGATGAAGGGATCTCCCCAGCACACTTCAGCCAATGGCAGGAGTAAGAAAAAGGAGCCCAGGAAGGAAATCCATGGAATGTAAGCTTCACTGCTCCCAGCCAGAGAGTGAGGTCTCCTTGCCCCCACCCCTACTCTGCCCAAGAAGCCAAGGTAAGGCAGGTCAGGGCCAGTGCCTTACCCCAGGAGATCACCAAGGAACAAAGCATCTTCTATTTTTCCTTCCACAATCCCCAGCAGTAAGCTTGCACACGTTGATCGCAAGAAGGCTGTTGTACCTCCCAGCGTCTTGTCTGTATTCCAAGCAGAAAGAAGGGGCATTATCTTCTTATCTGTTGAGGAACGGCCTCCCATGGGAATTCTGCCTGTTGCTTTGAGCATGTGACCTTCATCACATGGCCAGCTCGAGTTACAAAGGATGCTGGGACATCAAGTATTTTTATGTGAGGATATTGCCCACCCAAATGAATTCCAGTTTTTAGAGTAAAGAAGGAAGGAGAGTAGCTACGCCCCTGGCATGGTGGCCACAGGTCCATTCTCAGGTACATAACAGATTTCATTGTTATTATGAATGGGATCATTTTTCCTAATGTAATTTCTAATTAGTTATTGTTAGCATAAGAAAAATTACTGATCTTTATATGTTCAACTTCCATTCAGCATTCCTACTAATGTATTGACTCTAATCATTTATCGGGTGATTCATTGGTGTTTCAAATTTAACAATTATAACATCTGAACATTGTTTCTTCCTTTCCAATTTGTATTTCTTTTCTTGAAATTTGGCTAAGATATATAACAGAGCAGCAGTGACTTGACTTTAATCTTGTTTTATCATTAAAAATGGTGGCACCTACAATTGTGGGGTATATATTCTTTATCAGCTCAGGAGGCTCCCTTTGATTCACTTTCTGGGTGTTTATATGGTGGATGAGGTAGGGTGGGTAGCATCTATTATGAAAATCACAGATGTTTTTTACTTCATTTAAGACAGTTAGCCACACTGATAACTATTCTTTCCTGAACCAACCCTATTGGCTCAAGATGTATTATTCCATTAATAAACTATAGGATTCAATTTCCTAATATTTTCATTACAGTTTTTGCCTGGATATTCATAAGTGTAATGAGTCTTTGGTTTTTTCCTTCTTCTTTCCTGGTGGAGCTCGATAGTAGGGTTTTTACTAACTTCATAAAGTGGGTTGGTTAGCTTTCCATATTTTTCTTCACTCTGTAACAGTTTCTCCAGGTCTGGGTTACTTGTTCCTTGAATTATTGTGTAGCAGTCACCTACTAAACTATACAACCTGGTGCTTCCTGCTTATCGATCTTTGTCCATCATTTCCGTTTATTTTATGATTGTTTCTCTATTCAAGTTTTCTACTTGTTTTGGGGTCAAACTTGATTATTTATATTAAGAAGTTTTCAATATCAGCTACTTTCTTAATGTATTAGTATAAAAATATTCAATTCTTTAATAGTTTTAAGGGTCAAATGTATCCATAGACCTTTTCTGGTTCCATGTGATATTTATTTATGCTTACTTTCTCTTATTGATTATAACAGCCAAAAGTTTGTCAATTTCATTAAGCATTTCAAAGAACTTGCTTTTGGTTTTGATGAACTCTGGGGGACTTTCTGGCTTTCTAGTTCACTAATTTCTGCTCTTATTTCCTTCCTTCAACTTTGCTTAGATGTGTTTTGTTGTTCCTTTTTATAGTTTCTCAAGACGAAAGCTTAGCTAATTTCTTTTCAGTCTTTCTTGTTTTCTAATAAATGTAATTCTGACTGTAAATTCCCCTGTGAGGACCCCTTTGGCTTTATCTCCCCAACTTTATATGTAGAAATTTTACAAGTCATTTGGCCCTAGGTACTTCAACTCCGTTTGATTTTCTTGTCAAAATATGAATTACTTTGAAGGTATTTTTTAATCTCCCAATGTATGTGGGGAATGTTCTGCTTATCTTTTTATTGGTGGTTACTATCCTCATTGCACTGCCCCAAAAGGATAGGAGTCGATGACTCCAGTCTTGGAAAACTGTGCGTTTTTCTTTGTTACCTAGGACATGGTTAATACTTATAAATTTTCCTCTGTATTTAAAAAGAATGAGTATACTCAGTTGGACGTCGAGTTAAATTCTTCAAACCCTTAATATTCTTAGTTATTCTTTTACTTTATCTGTCCACTTTTGAGAACTGTATTGTTTCCTGGGGCTGCCCTCACAAATCACCACAGACGTAGTGGCTCACACCAACAGGAGTTTCTTCTCTCAAGGTTCTGGAGGCCAAAAGCCCGAAATCAAGGTGTCAGCAGGGCCACACTCCTTCCTGAGACGCTGGGAGAGATCCATCCCGTCCCACCTCCAGCACCTAGCGGTGGCCCCATCCCGGGCTTGAGGCCACGTCACTCCCAACCCTCCCTCTGGCTCCATATCACCGTCTCCATGTCTGTCCGGTCTCCCTCTGCTTCTCTCCTATAAGGACAGTTGTGACGTAGGGCGCACCTGATGATCCGAGATGACCTCACCTCAAGACTCCCAACATAATCACATCTGCAAAGACTTTTTCCTAATAAAGTAATACTCAGACGTTCCGGGGACTGGGACATGAACATATTTTCAGGGCCACCAATCTGCTAAGTACAGGAACGGTGGGTTAAATCTCTTCCACTCTGAGTTTGGCAATTTCTCCTTATAATTCAAGGAAATTTTGCTCTACATACTACAAAGATGTGGTAGTAAGTGTCTACGGTGTCAAAACAATTCCTCGGGGGCGCCTGGGTGGCACAGCGGTTGGGCGTCTGCCTTCGGCTCAGGGCGTGATCCTGGCATTGTGGGATCGAANTGGGATCGAGCCCCACGTCAGGCTCCTCTGCTGAGAGCCTGCTTCTTCCTCTCCCACTCCCCCTGCTTGTGTTCCCTCTCTCGCTGACTGTCTCTATCTCTGTCAAATAAATAAATAAAATCTTAAAAAAAAAAATTTCCTTGGTGCATTTTCACTTTTTATTAACATGAAATGTCTGTCTCTGTCCTTCTTAATAACTTCCATCTTGAGTTTTAATTTATCTGTATGTATACCTGATCTTAAGTGAAAGGCTTCCAGCTTTTCCCCATTGAGAATGATATTTGCTGCAGGCTTTTCACAGATGNCTGATCTTAAGGGAAAGGCTTCCAGCTTTTCCCCATTGAGAATAATGCTTGCAGTAGGCTTTTCATAGATGGCTTTTATGAGATTGAGAAATGTACCCTCTATCCCTACACTCTGAAGGGTTTTAATCAGGAAAGGATGCTGTATTTTGTCAAATGCTTTTTCTGCACCTATCGAGAGAATCATATGATTTTTGAATTTTTTTTCTGGATAAAATCTATGACACTGATTGATTAAAAAGTTAAAAATTGAGCTACCCTATGACCCAGCCATTGCACTACTGGGTGTTTACCCCAAAGATACAGATGTAGTGAAGAGAAGGGCCATATGCACCCCAATGTTCATAGCAGCATTGTCCACAATAGCTAAATCGTGGAAGGAGCCGAGATGCCCTTCAACAGATGACTGGATTAAGAAGTTGTGGTCCATATATACAATGGAATATTACTCAGCTATCAGAAAGAATGAGTTCTCAACATTTGCTGCAACATGGACGGCACTGGAGGAGATAATGCTAAGTGAAATAAGTCAAGCAGGGAAAGACAATTATCATACGATTTCTCACATCTATGGAACATAAGACCTAGGAAGATCGGTAGGGGAAGAAAGGGATAAAGAAGGGGGGTAATCAGAAGGGGGAATGAAGCATGAGAGACTATGGACTCTGGGAAACAAACTGAGGGCTTCAGAGGGGAGGGGGTGGGGGAATGGGATGGACTGGTGATGGGTAGTAAGGAGGGCACGTATTGCATGGTACACTGGGTGTTATACGCAACTAATGAATCATCGAACTTTACATCAAAAACCAGGGATGTACTGTATGGTGACTAACATAATATAATTTAAAAAATTTAAGAAAAATTTACCTGTATGTATATTGCTACATTATTTTTTTAATTAATTTTAAAACTTTCAGAGTCATTTTGTTTTTGCCTGATTTTATTTCATTTTTATATCATCACAACTGATAATTCTGGGCCTATATCTGCCATTAGGATGTATTTTTTGTCCTCACCCTCTTTCTCTAGGTTCCTCTTGACCCTGTCTTCCCCAAATCGGGCCTCTATTCACTCCTCTGCACTGCTGACACCGCAGGCTCGGGTCTTTTCAAGTTCAATTACAATGTCTAGGGTAGGCTTAGGTCATATTTAGAAAGCCGTAACTCTCCCCAAAGCATACAGATCACACCCTTCTTTCAAGTGAGAGTTCTGAGAGCAATGTGAGGGAGCAGTTACATTTCCATTTTGCCAGAGCCACCATTATTTCCGGCCCCAGCAACAAAACCACTTGCTCATTACAAAATTTCAAGGAAACTTGCTATTTTGAAAATGCATCCAGTCACACAGCTCTTTTGCTGAAAAATAATAATAATAATAAGTTTTGAAGTGTCCTGCAGACACAGCCAAAGAACACACATTGAGGGTAAGCTGGGAAAGGTGCTCAGTTTCAAGGGCAGCCAAGGAAAGCCAAGGAGCCCTGTCATTTGAAATCGTCATGCGTTGCCTTTTTGTTAACCGAGCTGTGGCAGAGCAGATTCTGAAAAGGACAGAGTTACATAAGGGGACCAGTGTGCTCAGAGGGAGCAGGACCACGGAGGCAAAGTGCATTTTTTCGCCACCCAGAGCAAGTATTCTTGGCTCAATTCACCTGCAGCTGCTGAGCTAGTAAAATCTGAGAAAAGAAGGAACACAGTGAATAAAGAAGACAGAACTGAAAGAAGAGAGTGCAGCCAAGAGAATCTCCAGATAAGGCAGAGGCATTAGAGAGAAAAGGAATTTATAACCCAGAGAATACACTTAGCTGGGGCTTTCTCACATTTCTACTATCTGTGTAAAGCTCATCCGGGTTCAAATAAAAGAATGCTCTGTCCCAGTCATTATTCATGTTTCTTTTAAAGGCAAAAATTCCAGCATAGGCAATTTTGGTGGGAACAGAACTATTTATTTACCGGAGTCTTTGCTTACAACTGTTGTATCCAGGCGAGCACAGAAAGATCCAGCACACACAGAAAGCGGGGCTGGTGTCCTCTCTCCTATGAGTCCGAGAGGGCCCTGCCTGACCCAGAATGAGCGCGGGTTATAAAATCTCGGCAAGGCCAAGGGCAGAGGACGCACCGCTTGGCGAGGGAAGCCATAAACCAGACGGAAAGACATCCTCCGCCCTACACTTTCCCAGAACATATTTTTCAGGCTGGGGGTTTAAATCACTCTATGAACCGGTTTCCACATCTGCAGACAGGTGACAGAGCAGCCACAAATTCAGAACCACTGAAAGGAGCCGCAGGGAGCGCTGGGTAGGTACACAGTGTCCCTCACGCAGAGACCGGGCACCCCACAACTCTGCCCAGTGCAAATAAGTAAGAGCCCCAGGGGCCAGAGGAGAGCGAGGCTCTGGGCCCTGCCTGTCACCTGGCTCCCGGAATGGCCAGGGCAGGGTCTTTCTCACGACGGGTAGCACCAGCCGGAGACCAAGGTTGAGCCCCCCGCCCCTGCCCTGCCGTGCCATCCATGCACTGGGGAGTCGGTGCTTCCTGCAATGGACTATCCATCCGACTCCGGAAACCCTCTGTACGGGACAGAAGAGGAGCTCGGTAAGGGCTGCTAGCTGCCTCTGCTTTAATAGGACCAAGGAGCTAATGCTACACCCCACTGCTCTCTCCAGTGCATTCTGGGCAGGTCCTTCCAGAACATTCCCCAAACTTCCCTGGGAGACAAGGCTGTGTCTGGTGTCTTCAGGGCCTAGTTGTGACCCCACCCCCACAGCCCCAGTCTCCTCCATGGCATCCCTATGCCTCTGCCTTGCCAGGGAAGCCATCCCCCCACCCCTGACTCCAGGGCAGGACTCACCAACCCGGGCGCCTGTGACGGACATCGGCCATTTGAACCAGCTAAGCATCATCCCCCCTTTCTAGCAGAAACCAGGTCTCCTGCTGGAGAAGCGCCTCTCCCACTCGCCGCCTCCCTCGTGCCGCTGTGCTGGGGCAGTAAACCCGGGAGCTGGCAGCTCCCTGGCGCACCCCCTCTGGGGCTCTGGGGAAGCTGACGGCAAGGGGCCTAATTTTTGCCAACTACATGGGAGGTAAGAGGCCCACCTCCATCCCTTTTGCTATCCCCACCCTGTCGGGATGCAGAGGGAGCCATGGCCCTGGACTCCCCAAAGGAAGGAGCCGGGGTCCCCGAGTCACCAGGTGAGCCTTGCCCAGCAGCCAGGAATGTCTTCACTGGACTTGCACAGAATGCAACTACCACTAGGTCCAGCCATTGAAACGTGGCTTTTTACTTGATACACGAGCTAAAGCTGCCCTAAGAAGGTAAACAACAAAGACATCAAAAAGATCACACGCAGAAAATTGGATGGTTCTAAGAAAGAGAATTTGTTCAACTCTATGTTCTGTTTTGCTCCGAGTGTTCCATGGTGATCTGTCTTCCAGGTCTGGTGGGATCTGCATCCAGTCCCCCTGCCCCCCAATCTGAAATCTCTCCCTGGTTTTATCTGAAGTCAAAAATACACAATGGCCCTGTAGTCCTGGGCTGTGGCCTCAGGGATTCACCCCGGCCCTTGGGCTCCCAGTAGAGGGGGGTACTGTCCCGCCAGCCCCACCCAGACCCTCCTCTGGGCTGCAAGAGCTGCCTAGACCCGCTGGTTCTCCAATGGGCCAGGGAGGGCAGGAGACCAGGAGGAGGTGTTGGGGGGACCTCCACAGGAAGGACAGGGAGGCAGAGAAGGCCCCCAGGCAGCTGTGTGGCTTGATCTGGTGCAGGGAACGCCAGCCGTACTGGTCTTTCTTCCGCCAGGTCTCCTCACTCCTATAAAGCACGGCAGTGCTCAGGCTCCTCGGTCTCTGAACACTTGCTCCGCCGGAAGAGCCCACATTCACCAGCAAACCATGAGGCTGGTACTACCATTCGGCGCAGCTAAGCCTCTATCCCAACTCCTGCAGTGATCGCACAGCCCCGCTTCGCTCTGACCACCTGCCCGTGTGACGGCCACTCTTGTCCCTCCTGCACTCTCTTGCCAGCTGGCTGAGTCCCTGTCTTTGCTCTGGGGGACACCTCCAGCCCCAAACCCATGGAGACCCAGATGACAGACACGCAGTGCCTCCAAAGCCTCCCCTGCTCTCAGCGGCAGATGGCGGCTCTGCCTCAGCCTGGGTCCCATGTCCTCAGCCCTCCCACTCTCGCGTCCACAGGACGCCACATCCTAAACACAGGCCGAGGACACATCATTGCAAAGGAGATCTGCTTGTCCGATCATTATTTTTTTTTAATTCCTGCATATTGATTCTGTATCCTACGACTTTAGGGAACTTCTTTATCAGTTCTAACAGTTTTTTGGTGAATCAGAAGGTTTTCTATATCATGTCATCTGCAAATAGTGACAGTTTTATTACCTCTTCCTTTATAATTTGGAGGCCTTTTATTTCTTTGTCTTGCCTGATTGCTTTTTAGATCCTTCTCCTGTAAACATTTATTGAGCACCTGCTGTGAGCCGGGTGGATTGCAGGTGCCCCAGCCCCAAGGACGGTGAGGCACCCACATCCCTGCTCTGAAGAGCCACAGTCATGAAGACCACTGGGGAAGGCAGTTACAGCACGAGCTTAATCGAAGCCTCACAAACGGAGGGAAAGGACAGGGACAGAGGGACTATAGTTGGGGGAGGACCCCAAAACTCACACACACACAGTCAGTCCCCACCTCCTGTTCAAGGTACCCAGGCTGGTCACCCCTGTTCTGCTCTGCATGGTAGATTCAGTCAAGCAACACACCCCCCTGGCGTGACACAACCACTTCCTTGGCCAGGGTCTGTGGATGAGGCCTCCGTTTCCAGTCTACACTCGGCCACCTCAGGTTCCCAGGCCAGAGGCATTGCTGAGAACGACCTTGCCACTTACTGGGCCACCCACAGGGCTGAGTCCCCCAGACCCGCTGGGTTTTTGAGGCGCCCTGTGGGTAAGCAATGCCTTCTTACATAGTAATGTGTCCTTCACAAATCCAAGCTTCTCAAACCAGGTGTTTATGTCTAATCTCTCACACTGGGATACTTGCACAAAATTAACAATAATAAATTCCTAGAAAAGTGAAAGGAAAAGAAAAATAAAAAATACACACCTAAATATTTTATTAGCCTCAATAGACATAACGTTACTCTATCAAATTGCCATAGAAGTTTCTAAACACGCTTAGTTCTGTGCTTATCTATCTCACTGCAGAAGGTATAACCAATAGTTCTGCCACCCTCGGGGTCGTGCAACCCCAGACCCAGGCCGACTGGGTCCATCGTCCCCTCGGCCGCGAGTCGTCTGCGGCTGCTTTCATAGACCACAAAGCTGAGTAGTTGAGACAAGCAGCTCCTCTCTGGCCCTTTACAGAAGGTGTTGCCTGCCCGCCATGGACTCACTCAGGGGACACTGTCTGCCATCCCAGCACCCGCTGTGGCTGCTCACCTCCCTCTCCACAAACGGTGAGACCGTTACATCAGTAGTAACAGTGAGATCACGTGCACTGAGTGACCCTCTCCTCGGGCTGCTGGAACTAATTACCACACCCTGGGTGGCTTACAGCGAAGGGGATTTCTTCTCTCGGGGCTCTGGAGGCCAGAAGGCTAAAATCAAAGTGTCGGCAGGGCCATGCTCCCTCCTCTAGGGGAGGATCCTTCCTGCTCCCCCAATCCCAGCTTCCTGGGGCTCCCCGCGATCCTCAGCTTCTGGCTACATGACTCCAAACTCTGCCTTGTCTTCTCACCACTGTCTTCTCTGTGCGTCTGTTATTTCCTCTTCTGTCTCTTACAGGGGCACTGGATTTAGGACCCATCTGGATCACCCAAGATGATCTCATCTCAAGATCTTCAACTTAATAACATCTGCAATGACCCTTTTTCCAAATAAGGCCAAATACAGGTTGCTGGGATTACAACATGGACATATCTTTGGGGGGCCTCCATTCAGCCCACTATGTAGAGTGTTTGCTCCATGCCAGGCGTTATTCCTATGCTAATCTCAGTCTCATAACACATTGAGGAAGAAGAGACTATTGTCATCTCCAAAGTTAAGTAAGGAATAATGAAGGTGCCTCCAAGGGTTGGTGAGCAGAGACAGTGGGCAGATGTAGTCCAAGCTATTGCTAGGCCATATGGCACTTTCCTGCAGATTATTCAAAGGCACCCCTTCTTTGAGACATTCATCCCCCCCCCAAAAAAAAATCGTCATAATAGGCCAATCTTTGTCAGACCAAGACATTTACTGCCACCTGCTGGAAAACTATAGTAAAATACACAAGTCCGCAATGTCTGTGATGTGAGTGGTGCCCCCTGGGAATGGGTTACCATTGTGCAATGCACAACCTGCACAACTGTACAGAGCAGCTTTGTGTTGATGATGAGGCCAGAGAGCAACAGAGGCCAGGCCAATCAAAAAAGCGGGACTAAGGGTAGGAGAGGAGCTCTGGATAGACTGAATGGTGCTGATAACAGCCTCTGGCATTTTACCTCTGGCATTTTAACTGCTGGTGGAGAAGAGTGAAGTGATGAAGAGGCACAAGCAAACACATCCTTTTCATAGACCCTGTGGTCTGAAAGACTCCACGCTGGAAGCATGTGCAGCAGGCCTGCCCCCTGCACGCGGCTCTCTAGCTGCCCCCTGCAGCAGAGCCAACCTTCGAATGCATGCACGAACCCGTCTGAGTCTCAGAAGCAAGTACAATAGAGTCCTCAAGAAAGCAGAAACTTTAAGGTTGTCTATCTGAACTTGAACCAACTGCAAGTCTATGAATTGACTCTTACCCATCTGTGTTCCCATCAGCCTCTAGGCCACACCACCCAGGGGCAGCTGGGGTGGAGGCAGGTGTCCTTTACCCTGGCATGGAGTACAGCCACACCAACTCCTCTGTAGGCTTCACGACAAGTCAGGCCATCCTAAGGGCTGGCTACTCCCATCTCCTTCTAGGGCCTTCCAGACTACTGCCCCATAACAACATGGAGCTTTTTCAATGTCCCCTCCCACCTCCAATCAGTGGGGTGACATAATACTCTTCTGGGTCAGTTTCTTATTTTTATGTTATTCTTGTTCCTTTTAAATAAATTTTTTGGCGAACTTTTTGGTTCACAGCAAAATTGAGCAGAAAGTACGGAGCAGAAGGAAGAGTTAAGATGGTGGAGGAGTAGGGGACCCCTTTTTCAGCCGGTCCCCTGAGTCGAGCTGGATAGGTACCAGATCAGCCTGAACATCCATGGAATCAGCCTGAACATCCATGGAATCAGCCTGAGACGCAGGAAGATACATCTGGATCTCTACAAATGAACATCTCCAGCGCTGAGTATTGAGGTATGAAGAGGGGAGCCGTGAATCTGCGCACAGATATCGGAAGATAAACGGAAGGGGGAGGGAGCTGCCGCATTCGGGCGCCAGGAAGCGGTAGCCACCTGCACGGGGAGCGGGAGGACTCGAAGACCTGCACACGCGAGGTAGCAGGCTGAGACCATGAGCCAGGAGCGCGTGCCACCAGACATCTCACAGAACTCTGGTGTGCTCACTGGATCCAGACTGAGACCGGGAGCTGGTGGCCGGCGGTGTTAGAAGCACAAAGGACAGAGACGCGCCGGCCCTGGAAGTGAGGGCTGGGATGCCGGGTGTGGGGCGCACAGCCTGGGACGCTGCAGGGTTGAGCAGCACCAACAGAAACAGAGTTAAAGTGGCCAGAACATCAGTGGAGAACGGTCCGCAATCCCTCTGTCCTGAGACAGAGGCTGAATTTCAGCCGCTGCTGCTCTGACTCTCAGAAGAGGCACAGCAAACCGCCAGGGAAAGCCGCCAGAGAACAAAAGCCTGGAAATACCGGCTCACAGTGTGCCCATCCCCATCCCCCCTCGCAGGGGACACAGAGACTCTACCGAAACAGGGTTGCCTGAGTATCAGCGTGGAAAGCCCCTCCCCCAGAAGGCAGGCTGAAAAATCAAGAAGCCCACATCCTGGGGCACCTGGGTGGCACAATCATTAAGCGCCTGTCTTCGGCTCAGGGCGTGATCACGGCGTTCTGGAACCGAGTCCCGCATTGGGCTCCTCCGCTGGGAGCCTGCTTCTTCCTCTCCCACTCCCCTGCTTGTGTTCCCTCTCTCGCTGGTTGTGTCTCTGTCACATAAATAAA
>NC_048220.1:139666701-139668623 GCF_002007445.2 Ailuropoda melanoleuca | reverse complement strand
CAAATTATCAGAAATGGAATTCAGAGTAACAATGGTCAAGATGATGTACAGACTTGAAAAAAGTATTAACGAAAATACTAATGAGAATAGAATCTCTAACAGTGGAAATGAGAGCGAATCTGGCAGAAATTAAAAATTCTATGAGCCAAATGCAGTCAAAACTAGAGGCTCTGACGGCCAGGGTCACCGAGGCAGAGGAACGCGTTAGCGAATTGGAGGATGGGTTAGTAGAAGAAAAAACGAAAATAGAAGCTGGTCTTAAAAAAATCCACGCCCACGAATGTAGATTACGGGAGATTACTGACTCTATGAAACGATCCAATGTCAGAATCATCGGCATCCCTGAAGGGGTGGAGAAAAACAGAGGTCTAGAAGAGATATTTGAACAAATTGTAGCTGAAAACTTCCCTAATCTAGCAAGGGAAACAAGCATTCGTGTCCAAGAGGCAGAGAGGACCCCATCCAAGCTCAACCAGGACAAACCTACGCCACGGCATGTCATAGTGCAATTCGCAAATATTAGATCCAAGGATACAGTATTGAAAGCGGCCAGGGCAAAGAAATTTCTCACGTACCAAGGCAAAGGTATCAGGATTACGTCAGACCTGTCTACAGAGACCTGGAATGAGAGAAAGGCTTGGGGGGGCATTTTTAAAGCTCTTTCAGAGAAAAACATGCAGCCAAGGATCCTTTATCCAGCAAAGCTGTCATTCAGAATTGATGGAGAAATAAAGACGTTCCAAAATCGCCAATCATTAACCAATTTCGTAACCACGAAACCAGCCCTACAGGAGATATTAAGGGGGGCTCTATAAAGGTAAAAAGGCCCCAAGAGTGATACAGAGCAGCAAGTCACAACCGATACAAAGACTTTAAAGAGAAATGGCATCATTAAAATCATATCTGTCAATAATCTCTATCAATCTAAATGGCTTAAACTCTCCCATAAAACGCCACAGGGTTGCAGATTGGATAAAAAGACATGACCCATCCATTTGCTGTCTACAAGAGACTCATTTTGAACCCAAAGATGCATTCAGACTTAGAGTAAGGGGATGGAGTACCATCTTCCACGCAAATGGACCTCAAAAGAAAGCTGGAGTAGCAATTCTCATATCAGATAGACTGGATTTTAAACTAGAGGCCATAGAGAGAGATACAGAAGGGCACTATATTATTCTTAAAGGAAGTATTCAACAAGTGGATATGACAATTATTAATATATATGCCCCCAACAGGGGAGCAGCAAGATACACAAGCCAACTCTTAACCAAAATAAAGAGACATATAGATAAGAACACAGTAATAGTAGGGGACCTCAACACCCCACTATCAGAAATAGACAGAACACCCTGGCAAAAACTAAGCAAAGAATCAAAGGCTTTGAATGCCATACTCGACGAGTTGGACCTCATAGATATATATAGAACACTACACCCCAGAACCAAAGAATACTCATTCTATTCAAATGCCCATGGAACATTCTCAAGAATAGATCATGCTCTGGGACACAAAACAGGTCTCAGCCAATACCAAAAGATTGAAATTATCCCCTGCATATTCTCAGACCACAACGCTCTGAAATTGGAACTCAACCACAAGGAAAAACCTGGAAGAAACTCAAACACTTGGAGGCTAAGAACCATCCTGCTCAAGAATGACTCGATAAACCAGGAAATCAAAAAACAAATTAAACAATTTATGGAGACCAACGAGAATGAATACACAACGGTCCAAAACCTATGGGATACTGCAAAGGCAGTCCTAAGGGGGAAATACATAGCCATCCAAGCCTCACTCAAAAGAATAGAAAAATCTAAAATGCAGTTTCTATATTCTCACCTCAAGAAACTGGAACAGCAACAGAGGGACAGGCCTAACCCACTGACAAGGAAGGAGTTGACCAAGATTAGAGCAGAAAT
>NC_048220.1:139646393-139664731 GCF_002007445.2 Ailuropoda melanoleuca | reverse complement strand
TATTTAATATGACCAAAAGCAAATTACCATTCAAGTTTTACTACATCCTCTGGATAAGGTTTGTATCTGTGGTCATTACTGACGAAGCACAATGATCAGCTTTGTGAGAGGGTCCTTGGAAGCCAGTGGTCCTGGATGGCATTATCGATGACACAGCGTCATGAGTAAGGGTGTAGCCAGCCTGCGGTCAGTGGACTGGGGAACAGCAGAGGCAGGATAGGCTGTACTGTTTCAACGCACATCGGTTCTAAAGAGCCATGCGGTTATGAGCAACAGGGTGGGAGACCTGGAATTTGCAGGGAATGGTGCCTTTGGCAATAAAGATGGTCAGGGAGAGATGGTGCCTGGAGGGAAGAACCATTAGGTACGCTGACCGGGAAGTAAATCAGTGTGTAAGTATCTCTTTTCTATCCATTATCCTAAATCTTCATTGATAAATCAATACACCTCAAAGGGCCCATACATTTTATAATACATTTTTCAATCACACTGGTAATATGGACAGGGGCCACAAAGGAGTATTTGCCTGGGATCCCACACAACTTAAGGGACACCCTGGTAAGTACCACAGCAAATACTGTGGGGATGCGGAAAAGAAATTAATGGGCTCTCTCATGCACTGTTAGTGGGAATGCAAACTGGTATAGCCACTGCAGACGTACCTCAAGAAATTTAAAAGAGAATCACCATACGATCCCATAATTCCACTACTGGACATTTACCCAAAGAATACAAAACACTAAGTGAAAGGATACATGTACCCCTGTGTTTACTGCAACATTATTTATGATAGGGGCGCCTGGGTGGCACAGCGGTTAAGCGTTTGCCTTCGGCTCAGGGCGTGATCCCGGCGTTATGGGATCGAGCCCCACATCAGGCTCCTCCGCTAGGAGCCTGCTTCTTCCTCTCCCACTCCCCCTGCTTGTGTTCTCTCTCTCGCTGGCTCTCTATCTCTGTCGAATAAATAAATAAAATCTTTAAAAAAAAAACAAAAAAACAAAAAAACATTATTTATGATAACCAAACTATGGAAGCAACCCAAGTGTCCATCGACTGATGAATACATCAAGATGTGGTGTGGGGCACCTGGGTGGCTCAGCCAGTTAAGGGCCTGCCTTCAGCTCAGGTCATGATCCCAGCATCCTGGGATCAAGCCCCACATCAGGCTCTCTGCTCAGCAGGGAGTCTGCTTCTTCCTCTCCCTCTCCCCGCTTATGCTCTCTCATTCTCTCTCTCTCTCTATCTCTCTCTCACAAATGAATTAATTCTTTTAAAAAAGAAGATGTGGTGCATGTATGTGTATATATACATACACACACACACACACAGAATGGAATGGAATATTACTCAACCATAAAAAAGAACAGAATCTTGCCATTTGCTGTGACACAGATGGAGCTAAAGAGTATTATACTAAGTGAAATAAGTCAGTCACAGAAAGACAAATACCATACGATTTCACTCATATATGGAATTTAACAAGACAAATGAACAAAGGGAAAAAGAGAGGGAGAGAGAGAGAAACCAAGAAACAGACTCTTAACTATAGAGAACACTCTGACGGTTACCGAAAAGGAGGTGGGGGGGGGATGGGTGAAACAGGTGATTAACAGAACACTTACTATGATGAGCACTGAGTAATGTATAGAATTGATGAATCACTATATTGTACACCTGAAACTAATATAATACTGTATGTTAACTATACTGGAATTAAAAGTAAAAACTTGGGGCACCTGGGTGACTCAGTAGTTAAGCATCTGCCTTCGGCTCAGGGCGAATCCTGGATCCCTGGGATCGAGCCCTGCATCAGGCTCCACCACTGGTAGCCTGCTTCTTCCTCTCCCACTCCCCCGCTTGTGTTCCCTCTCTCGCTGGCTGTCTCTATCTCTCTCCATCAAATAAATAAATAAAATCTTTTAATAAATAAATAAATAAATAAATAATAAAAGTATAAATTTAACAAAAAATTTTTATAAAGAAATTAATGGCCTCAAACATGAGAGCTAGGAGAAGCCAAGAACATACATCAGAAGGAAAAGGCAGAATGAAATAATAGGAATGAGATTCTTTTCCAAATAACAAAGGATTGACAGTATGCTTTGCATTCAGGAGTAGTTATGTTGTCCCCACGTCTTATATTTTGGATGGGAAAGAAGAAAATCAGCTCTTTTGCTTGTCAGAAAATAAGTACATTGAGATTTAGAAAGTATACACATGGCTGTGACATTTTCTTTTCTAATAATATACCACCAACCTAGCCAACATAACCAATAGAGACATTAATATAGGTTTAAACAAGTGTATCTCCTAGGCAGATCCTTAAATTCCTTTAATTTTACATTAGGATATAAAATCGCTCATTCTAATGGGTTAGTAAATGCATAGTCCTTCAGAAGCCCCATTGACAAAAACACAACATAGGCAGAGGGAAATATACTGTTATTTCTGCTCTGGCTGTATTTCCATTCCCTAATAACAATAATGAACTTGAAGCCTTGTATTTGCATACAGATAGGTCTAGATTCCTATTTCGCTGCGGCTGTACAGTTAAGCATGTCACTGATGCGCACTTCCCAACCTCAAAACACAATTTAATGACCACTTTATGGAGAGTCGAATTACAGCAATGTGTTTAAGCATTAGGGCTGTGGCTTTTCCAAAAATCGTTGGCAACAGGGCAGAGTTCTACGGCACATAAAAGTCGAACACAAAGTTCTGAGCTGTTACAGCTCATTGATTGTAGTTGTTCTTTCAATTTCTTAATGTCCCCAGCCATGGTATATGGCCACCCATTCCATTTCTGTGACACTGCTCCTTCCTTCCCCACTCCTTGTCACACACGCACAAATGGCTGAGCGCCAGTGTAAAGACGGCAATGCACAGGCCCTACCCTCCAGCAGCGCAGAGCCGACCTTAGGCTGACAGGAAGACAAACAAACACGTACAATGTGAATCCTGGTGCGTTCCAGTAACCATGAGCACACAGGTATTGGAACATCTGCCATTGCCCATGCAAACCACACCTTTGTGAACATGAGTTCAACAGGCAAACACTGGGATGGGGCGCAATAAAGAGCATCTCCAATTGGTGTAAAAGTACTGAAGTGCATTGAAAAACAAAACAAATACACAAATACATGACTCCTAGGAAAGTGGGGCATAGTGACAGCTGTTGTGGCTGAACTGTGAGACAGGGCAAGGAGCTGAAAAGCGAAGGCCAGATGACGAACATTATTCAATGTGAAGCCAAGAGGTCATCCTACAAGCAATTGAGGGCCACCAAAGAGGTCATATTGGTTTTGTTGGCTAGTTGGTTGTTGCTCTTATTTCTTTGCAGAAACAAAGAAAAGAGGCAAAAAAGCGAGAGCAGAGGCAAGGAGATCAGCTAAAAGGCCATCACAGTCCTGAGGCACAAACCCGAGTTCTGAATAAAGGCACTGGCAGAGACCAGTGGCTATCTTTGAGTGACATTTAAAAAGAGGACTCACCACAGGCTTGGCGTCCAAACGTGAGGAAGACAAGAGAAACAAATGCCCACAAGGTTTCGACCTTGAGCCAAGAAACAAAAGACCATACCATTTTTTTAAATTTGAGAATGTCACAGAAAAAAACAGAATCGGGTGGGGGAGAAGGGGTCAGAATAATTTTTACTTTAAACAGGACTTTGAACATCCATTGGAGAGCTCCCAAGGTCAAATTGAGGCAGAGAAGGATGCAGGTGTGGAATCAGCACGGGTCCCAGGGAAGGGGTGGGGAGAACAACCCTGGAGTAATGGCCTTGTCAGAGAATGCCAAAGCTGAGACCCCAGAAAGGAAGACCAGGGTAGAGATCTTAAGGAGTGCAGGGAGGTAAAGCCAATGAAAGTCAAGTGTTATTAACAAAGGACTAAAGCCAGGAGAACACATCATGGCCACAGGCCTTCCCCAAAGGGGATACAAGCCAGGTCACAAGTGAAGAGAGGAGATGCCAGGGCCTGTTGCAGGGGGAGGAAGGACCTGAGGTTTGCTTTATTAAATAGGGTGTGAGTGGAATGAGCTCAACTGGGGATGGGCACCTAAAGGGCAAGTGGAAACAAGAGACTGAAAGCCCAGAGAAAAGTCTGAGACACAAGGATGCCTTCAGTAACTTGCACAGTATTTGAAGAAAAGACATGCTGGTCCAAGGGCAACAGGAAAGCCTTCACCCACCCTGGTGAATTCCCCATGGTCTGGGCTGGCCTCGGGCAGCCCAGAGCCTTGTCTGTGCAGAGTGTCAGAGGGTGTGGAGCTGGGATGCTGACTCTTGCTAACAAGGCAATGATATATGTTAGCTAACTGAACATAATAATAAAAAAAAATTACAAGGGAACTCAAAAAGGGAAACACAGATTGGTAAATCAATAAAGTCATTTAGTCACATTAAAAAAAAAACTAAACCCAGACTTACCAATTCACAATGAGAAATACAAGTGTCAGGTAGTCTGAAGCTCCTGTTTAGTGCAGCCATTGCACTCTCTCTGAGTAAGGTGGGAGAAAACTTAGCAGGAGGTTATTGGCTGGTGACAGGGAGGCAGCCACCATGAGCTCCATGGTCTCCTGATATACTGGGAACAGGCTGGGGGTCCACCAGACCCCCACCTGGCATGCTGGACAACGCCCAGTGAGCACCTATCCTCCTATCTCCTTTCCCTTTGTTCCTGTCCTGCCAAGGTCTCTCTCCACCAAATCACACTCCCTAAATCCTACCCGATCTCCCCAACTTCAAGAATCTCAGCGTTCCCTAGGGCCAATAGAATGGACCAAGCGCTTTCATGAGGTTATCTAGGATTGGCTACATCCCACCCTTCTGGACTCCCGACCTCCCACACTGTCACACACATTTGATTCACTAGCGAAGGCTGTTGATGCATCTTTGTCTCCCACCCGTTCTGTAAGCCCTGGGCCCTCATTCCTGTGTGCTAGGGATGGCAGTTCATACCAGCTGAGCTCCTTCTCTGCTCCACACACTGAGCGAAGGTCTGAGTACCTGTTTGTCCATCTAATTCACATCTACTGTATCTAGTCCTCGGCTCTAGAGAGTTGGTTCCATCATCAGATTCATTTATAGATGGGAAGCACAGGCTTGAGAAATAAAGAAATTTGCCCAAGGCCAAACAGTTATCAAGCGATGGAGCACAGCCTGTGAACCCAGCCCTGAGCTTAGAGTCTACACTTTCAAAGTTGCCACCTGCCCAAGGCACTGACATTGCCTGCACTGCAGATGTTGGTTTATCCTCAATTCGTAGTTTACATTTGTACTGTGAAAAAATGGGGACTAGAATCATGAATGCAAGACCTTAAAATAAAATACCTTATTACTTTTTTGAAGATTCATTTATTTATTTGAGAGAAAGAAAGTGTGAGCAGGGGGAGGGGCAGAAGGAGAGAATCTCAAGCAGACTCTGCACTGAGCGCAGAGCCTGTCACCGGGCTCCATCTCACGACCCTGAGATCATGACCTGAGCCGAAATCTAGAGTTGGACACTTAACCAACTGCACCACCCAGGCAACCTCTAAAATACCTTATTATTTTAAAGACCATTTTCCTTTATTGTAAAATGAGATCTCCAAGACTGCTTCCCTAATTTTAAAACCCTCATTTAATTAACTCTATCCACCATCTCTTTGGAGGTGTAAGATCGCAAATCCTGTCATTCAGGCTTCTTCTCCCCCAAATCCCCAAATCAGTCTGGATTGATGAGGCTTTACTATAAAAGGCAATCTTCAGCTGACATGCAGCATTGTGTAGGAATTAAGCGTCTCTACTCCAGAGGTTGCTTTCCTGAATGCAAAAGTTGGCTCTATCACAAAATTACTGGGTGATTTTAGGCAAGTTAATCAACCTCTCCAACCCACATTTCTATATCTATCAAATGGGGGTGATCGTCATCGCCCATCCCCCCTCCATCGTCATAGCCCATCCCCCCGCCATCGTCATAGCGCATCCCCCCTCCAATGGTGAGGTACACAGATAATCTGGGTATAGGGTGGCACGGAGTGAACACTCAAAAAACACAGCCATTAATGTTCTGTACCTTGCTGTACAGACACTGCCAGAGCTTTTTATTTGTGTTTTAAAGTGAGATATACGCTGTCTTTGTTGCCATTCTATTGAAGGCATTCTTGGGGAAATCGTTATAAAGTAAAATAAAAACATGCGCTTGCTGGGACAAATGGCCAGTCCTTTGGTTCCTGCCTTCATTGCTCTCTGGGAAGAAGGGAGCCACAGCATGTCTGCGCCCTCGGCAGCAGCACTGACTCACTGCTGAGAGAGAGGAGAGCTCAGGACTCCAAATTCTGAACCTTTCAGACAGCCCCACCATTCTCCAAGTGCTGCACCAACATCATGAAATACTTTAAAATCAATAAAAATGAACTTGGGAGCAGAAGGCAATTATTCACACATTATCTGAAAACAATAAGGTAAAATATACCGTCCATTCAATTTTTAGGATTATACGTATTACAGGTAAGTATTTATTTTTAGCTGCCTTTCCCCCTCTTTCTCTCTTTTTGCTCCAATTGTTAGTTTCAGAGGGTCAGACAGAGTTCAGTTGTATAGAGAAAGTACTAACTGCTGAATGGGTCTGTCAGGCTCCTGTATTTAAGGAGACGGAATTGCATATTACAAGAAAATGATTGTTCAGCTACCTTTTCATTAACAATTTGTCTAAAAGGAGACAGACTTAACTGCTTCCACTGAAGTTGGGAAGCAGCAAATTGAATGTGCTCCATAAGGATTATGTCATACTTCAAACATATGGTGAGCTACAAACACCGAGATAGCGCACTTGGAAATGGTGGTGGGTTCACTGTTGTTTGGTGGCAGTTTAATTGAATAGCCATAAATACTACTAAAAAAAAAAAAAAGAAAGGAACTTGTCATTATCTGCACAATCTCAAGTGAAATACTGTAATGATTTTCTTTTATATATATTTTGGTCCCTGGCACGTTAAAGAAAAATTTCTTTTGGGGACCGATACTGAAGGTTATTAAGGAAACATCAGCTACTAAATGCATCCCAGGTCGGTTTCCTGTAATGGCTTTCCATGTTTGAGCACACAGAGGAGACATCCAAGGGGAGAAGAGAAAACTTCAGAATGAGCCCGGGCTAATGCGAAAGGGGCTTCCCTGGGTGCACCCTAGGATGCCGGTCCTGGGACCAACAGGTCAAGCAGGCTTGCTTCTATGTCTGTCCATACAATAGAAAGTCCTGTCACTTCCCATCCTCACCCCACAATGTTCTACCTTCTTTTTTTCTTTTTTTTACGTATTCTCCACACTGAACGCGGGGCTCAAACCTACAACTCCAAGATTAAGAGCAAGCAACACCGACCGAGCCAGCCATGTAACCCAACAATGCTTTGCCTCTTTAACTCACCAAATGATGATATTACTTTAGACATTTGCAGAAAGCTCTGTGTTGGTGTTGTGTTGTCATAAATTATATGGCCAACAAGTCCACAATGGGTAAAAGCCCCAGAACTCCAACCGTGGTTTCAAGGGGTCCAGATTTATTCCTGTCCACCAGGAAATCCACTGTAGCTCAGTCACGGAAATATTACTCATGAACACTCATTGTATATAATGTTCATGTGCTCGATGCCAAAACAGCTGTTCTATTCTCCTACTTAATAGAAAGAGATCACTAATTAACAAAAAAACAATTCCACACAGAACAAAGGAAAACCATGGAGGCTGGACTGGGTAAAGCTGGCTCTAAGGGCCAGGTGTGGGAAAAGCAGAGCACTGCAAGAGAGAAAGAAGGGAGAGATTGCTTTTTAACAACTTTCTAAAAATAATATATTGATGAAGACTACAGATGGCCAACAGGCTCATAAAAAGATGTTCGATATCATTAATCAACAGGGAAATGAAAATCAAAACCACAATGAAATACCACCTCACACTAGTCAGAATGGACAGTATCAAAAAGACAAGAAATAACAAGTGTTGGCAAGGATGTGGAGAAAAGGGAAGCCTTGTGCACCGCTGGTAGGAATGTAAATTTGGTGCAGCCACTGTGGAAAACAGCATGGAGGTTCCTCAAAAAATTAAAAACAGAAATACCATATGATCCAGTAATTCCACTACTGGGTATTTACCCGAGGAAAACAAAAACACTAAATCAAAAAGATAGCTATCCCTATGTTAACTGCAGCATTATTTACAATAGCGAAGATGTGAAAGCAACTCAAGTGTCCATCAATAGACAAATGGATAAAGATGTGAGACAGATATATATATATATCATGAACTATTACTCAGCCATAAAAAAGAATGAGATCTTACCATTTACAACAAGTGGACGGACCTAGAGGGTATTATGCTAAGTGAAGTAAGTCATACAGAGAAAGATAAATAACATATGATTTCATTTGTGTGTGGAATCTAAAAAAACCAAACAAACAAAAAAGCAGAAACAGACCCATAAATGCAGAGAATAAACTGACAGTTGCCAGAGGAGAGTAAGGAATGGGCAAAATGGGTGAAAGGGAGTGGAAGATATACACTTCCAGTCATGGAATGAATAAGTCATGGGAATAAAAGGTGCAACACAGGGAATGTAGGGAATGGTATTATAATTGCATTGTATGGTGACAGACGGTAGCTTTGCTTGTGAACAGAGCATAATGTACAGAATTGTCAAATCACGATGTAGTACACTTAAGATGAATGCAACATTGTATGTCAACTATATTTCAATAAAAAGATAATAAAATAAAATTTAAGAAAAAAGTAGTACGTTGACATGACTGTTAAGACCATAAAGACACGAGAGCTGTTATCGTCAACCTGTTACGATAACAAATATTTTATGTCTACCCCTTTATATCTGGAGATAGAGTTCATGCAAAATATAACCTAAAACAACACTCACCAGGGTAACTACCATAAAAAAAGAAAACAGAAAATAGTAAGTGTTGGCGAGGATATGGAGAAACTGCAGCCCTCATGCACTGCTGGTGAGAATGTACAATCACATAGCCACTGCGGAAAACAATATGGACGTTCTTTAAAAAAATCAAATATGGAACTACCATATGATCCAGTGGTCCTACTTCTGAGAACATACCCGAAGAAACTGAAGGCAGGGTCTCAGAGATACTTGTACACCTATGTTCATAGCAGCATTATTCAAAATAGCCAAGAGGTGAAGCAACCCAAATGTCCGCTGAGGGATGAATGGAAAAGCAACAGGTGGTCTAGACATACAACAGAATGTCATCACACCTTAAAAAGGAAGGAAATATGTCACAGGCTACAACATGGATAACCCTTGAGGATGTTACACTAAGTGAAATAAGACACTCACAGAATGACAAATTCTGTATGATTCCAATTATATGATGTATCTAAAATAGTCAAATTCATAGAAACAGAAAGTACAATAGTGGTTGCCAAGGACAGGGGAGGGGAAGAATGGGGAATTGTTGTTCAATGTATAGTTTCAGATTTACAAGATGGACAAGTTCTGGAGATCTATTTCACAACAACATGAATATACTTACTACTACTTTAAAATGGTTAAGATGGGGGCACCTGGGTGGCTCAGTTATTTGGGTATCTGACTCCTGATTTCTGCTCAGGTCATGATCTCAGGGTCCTGGGATTCAGCCCCACGTTGGGCTACATGCTCAGACTGGAGTCTGCTTGTCCGTCTCCCTCTGCTTCTCTGCGCCCACCCCCCATCTCTCTCTCTCTCAAATAAATACATAAAATCTTTAAAAAAAAATAAAAATAAAATGGTTAAGATGGCTAAAATGTGTGTGTGTGTGTAACCTAACACAAACAATTTTTAAAATACTCAACACAATGTCTGAATGGTGAAAAAAGGGAGAAGATCAATTTGTGATAAATGTACATATACTTCAAGACAGAAATGTTCAGAGAACACAACCCTAGAGGGTTAATGCAGGAGTCAACGCTTGCTGCTGTCTTTAGAATCTTCAAGGACACAGTAGCCACAGACGCAGGTGGACAGAGGTGGTATCTCCCAGCAAAGTTGCAAGCAAAATTATTTACATGGTGGCTGCCTTCCTGGAAAATTTAGGGCACATCACCCTGCACATATGGAAAACAGAGTTAGAGTATTTTCATCATGTGCAAGTCCCAAGGGCTATCTGAAAGTATGACAGGACACACAATCCTTCAAGGGGCAGTCCTGGCACTTAGCAGGATGCTAAGTGCTCCTTTTTTTTTTTTTTTAATTTTATTGGTTTTGAGAGAGAGAGCACGCACATGGCACCCCGGATGCCAAGTGCTCCTAGACCTTAGTCACCTAATGCTAGCAGAGCCCGCCAGTCACTGTCACAACCAAAAATGCCCCCTCGGATTTCCATCACGTAGCACCCCCAGGAAAAACCCACCCCTAGCGGAAGCTATGGACAACTAAACCATGAGACCCAGAGAGAAAATCAAAGGGTAGGGCCTCTTATTTGGGGTTCCATCCCCCACCAGTGACACAGCTAGGCTCAGCCCCAGGCCCTTGCCCAGGGGAGATTTTCAGATGTCTCAGAACGCACGCAAAGGCCCCTCTTGGCAAAGCTATCTCAGGACAAAATTTAGACTTTGTGTTTTAATTTCTTGGACACTCAGTGTAGGCCCTCCCCCACACATGTCCCTGTCATGGAATTTTATTTACTCAGGACTCTTGAAAATAAAAGGCTTCAGCCTCAAAGGAGCAAAGCACTAATGGTGAAAACGGATGTGCTGTTACACCAGCGGGGGAATCATCTTTGGGCTTCCTGATGACCCCCAAATAATCCGGCACCTGGAGCCACCCACTCTGCCAGCAGCCAGCGGCGCTCCTGGATTGAACGCTCCCGTCCCTCCATTTCCACGTCGTGACTGGCCTCTCCCTTCCTGCTTGGATGAACCGTGCAGCGCCTGGAGGCTGAACCGGCTGCCACAGCTACAGTGACACACCCGGCCTCTCCGGCTCCGTGAGCCACGGCCTGAACCGGGGCTTCGAGGAGACAGAGCCAAAGGGCCCGATGAGGAATTACATCAAGGAGAAAATAGTGCCCAACGCCAATCAGCCACCCGTTAACATCTGAGCCACATGCCCTACATATAATACGGGGGGCAAGAGGCTCCCTTCCAGGGCTAAGACCGTGTAAGGATCGTCAGAGGTTTTCACGCCGGCCAGATGCCCTGCACGCATGTGCCGAACGAGCAGCGTGCTGGGACCACAGCTGAGCACCGCTGCAAAAGCGGGACCCCATCCCTTCGCCCAAGCAGTTCCAAGTCAGGCTGCACAACCAGAGGCAACTACAGCATCTCTGAGAATCTGGGGGCGGCGCAGGGACAGGATCGGCAGTAGGCAGTAAAAACTGCCTCCAAACTAAAATGCCTGAGGTCCGGAAATGATTGGGGCAAACGGGTTTCCATATGCCTGAACGACCAAGAACATTAAAAACTGTAAGCCAGTTTTGTGTCTAGACAGAGCCCTGTCTGGGAACCATATGTGATATGCAATTTTCTACTTAGCAGAGCAGGTACGCAGAATTCAATTTGGGGGTGATCTGTATTCTGTTCAGTTTCCACAATAGCATTCAAATGTAGGCAGGGACAGAGGAATTTATCTTCCCGCAAATTCACTCCCTAGGGGTCTGCTGGCTCACGGTGGGGTCAGTGTTAGCTAGATGGGCGGGGAACAGACAACGGCAAGAAATTACAGCCTCGAATTGCCTTGTGGGAGCCTCGGGCTAGCACTGCTGGCTTGTGCCGCCTCCTGCAATTGCAAACCCAAGACCACTGCCGGAAAAAGGGATACCTAACCTTCGAGAAAAAATGCCTCCCCAGCTACCCAACGAGCAGGTCCTGCTCTGGTCTGGAGCAGGAAATCTTGTCTAACATATTTCCCTGAGCTAAAACATTCTGCCATTCCATCATATTTGATCATTTCTGCAATGTGGAATGTTCTGCAGTCAAAGTGTCCATTTTAAATGGTGTTTTGCTCTCCTCCTCACACGCGCACACGCAAATACTGGTAGTAAATTGATTGTGTGTTTTGCAACCAGTAACCTCTTAGCATCTAGGAAATTTAGCAATTACCATGATTTAAAATGTATTCTGCAGACCAACTAGAAACAGAAAGCTAAACTTAGAAGCTAAGCATGGCTTCCCACTCACATCCATGTTATCAAATGTCTTTTGTTCACATCTGGGCCACCCAGAGGTTCAGCTTTTGGAATCCCTGGGAAGATAAGCCTCCCCAGGAGACCTCCAACCTACCTAAGGCCCTGCAAAGGAGAGCATCCAGCCAAGCTCTCACCGGGTGGGGGAGGCCAAGTTCTCCCCAGGAGGGAGCAGCCGGGGTACACTTGGGGTACACTTGCAGACCAAGCCAGTTCCGAAGGGTGGAGTCACACCCCAGAGTTCAGCCTATGCCCCTTCTTCCATTTTCAGAAAGGTGAGGCCCTGGCCACACTGGTGTCTGCTTCTGATGGGGCTGGGGGCTGGGGGTCATTTGTGCAAGGGCTGGCGTGTGTCCCAGCGTCCCTCCAGTGCCACAGAAAGCCGAGCTGCAGTCTGCTCCTCCAGCAGCCAAGCTTCATCAGCATCTGGGGACAATGGCGTGTTTCTTGGAAGCAAGTGGCTGACCATGTCGGTCTTGGAGAGGAGGTATCGGAGAAGTAGGATGACGACCTGGTCCCTAGATAGAGCCAATCGGCAGGGTGTCACTCGCTATGTGGTGGGTCTCCGTCTACCTCCCACCTTCTCATTGCTCGCCCTTCATGGGTGTGGAACTCAGGCCCCTCACCGTGGGCCCCAAAGTGGCTCACCAAGAAAGAACTGGTAACAATAAACAGTAGACGTTCCTTTTCAATGCCCTGATCCCAGAACTAGTTAGAAGTTTTGTTTTGTTTTTTTTCCTAACCGATCCCGGGTTGTCATGAGAAGCGGCTAAATGTGGAACAAGAAGGTTCTGAGAGCGTTAGGAAGTGCCAGAAGCACCGCCAGCTGTGGCCGACAAACCTGCAGAGCCCCGGGGTGACTTGAGAGCTGAGGTTTGGTGTATCCATTTAGGGAACTGTTAACAGTCTGAGCAGTAACACAAGGAGCCAAGAAATCTCCCTTCTCCACAGGAGCCTGTGGGAGCCAGGCATCTGTAAAAACACCCACAGAAGCCAACTCTCAAGGTGGGAAATAAGAAGGGGAGCAATGCAAAAAACCAGACATGGTCAGGAAATGCAGTTTTACTACGAAGAAGCTAAAGGAAAATATAAGACTAATATTTGAGAGCCTGAAAAATGCATTGCTTCTCTGTTATTTCTTTTTTGAAGTAAAAAATTAAGAGACAAAAACCTATGTGAAGTTTTACAAACTTTGTTTTTAAAAAGCAATTAATGGCACAGTGTATCAAGGCACGTATTTCATAAAATATAAAAATCACCACAGGCAAGCACATCTACGGCACTATATTCAAAGGAAGAGATGGGATTCTGGAATAATGAACAGGCCTTAGTTTGGGGTAGATGCCAAGTGTTGAGTGATCCAAGGTCGTAGAAAAGAGGAGAACCACAAGAAAGTCTTTGGGGATAAAAGCCACCCNCACATCTACGGCACTATATTCAAAGGAAGAGATGGGATTCTGGAATAATGAACAGGCCTTAGTTTGGGTAGAAGCCAAGTGTTGAGTGATCCAAGGTCGTAGAAAAGAGGAGAACCACAAGAAAGTCTTTGGGGATAAAAGTCACCCACCAACTAGGAACCCCTAACTGGGTTGTCACTTAAGTAAGAAACGAATGTCTACATGGTGGGCCCTGAAATGTAGAGACTTACTTGTTCAGCACCTAGTGTGACCCTAGCAAACACCAGCTCGATCCCTCCGGTGCGTGATCCTAATGCTGCTTCCCAAGTTCTCCGAGCCTCAGGGTCCGTATCTGGACAACAAAAACAGTAATGTGCCTGTACAGGTGTGTTGTGGTACTTAATTAAGAAGGGAAGAGGGTATGAACCTGGAACATTATAAGTCTTCCACAGAGGTTTGGATTCACTTGTTTTTTCCAAGGAATGGAGACTAAGAATGGCCAGGAGATGCAATGAGGTCTTTAAACTTCAGAGCATCACCAGAGGGGCGCCTCGGTGGCTCAGTCAGTTGAGTGTCTGCCTTCGGCTCAGGTCATGATCCCAGGGTCCTGGGGATCAAGTCCCTCATTGGGCTCCTTGCTCAGCAAGGAGCCTGCTTCTCCCTCTGCCCCTCCCCCACCCCCCTGCTTGTGTGCTTTCTCTCTGACAAATGGATTAATTAATCCTTAATAAAATACCATTACTAGTAACAAGAAAGAGCTTCCTGGAGGGGCGCTTGGGCGGCTCAGTCGGTTAAGCATCCAACCGTTGATTTCGGCTCAGGTCATGATTTCAGGGTTGTGAGATCGAGCCCCATGTTTGGCTCCACACGGAGCCTGACTGAGATTCTCTCTCAAAAACAAAAAAGAAAAAAAAAAGAAAGAAAAGAAAGAGCTTACTGGAAACAGATATAAGGGGGGAAAGAAAACATTTTACATATGGTTTTCTTTCGTGTAACAGGAGGCACGTGCTTCCATCTGAAAATTATTTCCCTTTGAGCAGCTCTTAATGTCAGGCAATTTGGAATTGTAAAGTGCAGGATGTGAGGCAGGAAAACTATTGCTTAAGACCTACTCCTCTGCCTTTGGTTCACATGCTCTCCTTTCCTGTTAAACATGTCTTAAGAGGGCATTCAAGAACTTTCTGGAAGAAAGGCATGGGAGCAGAAGTGATGCATGCCACTTGTAGGCCTGGTTCCTGAAACCCTGCATGTGTCCCCCACATTCTTTCCCCTTCCTGCTGGCCGAAGTGCCAAGGATCAGGGTGACCCTGGAGGCCACGTGTTGAGAACTGCAGAGCCATTGTCAGCCGCAGTCCCTGAGTGACCCCAGGGAACAGAGCCACCACCAACCTGAACGGTTACAAGATCCCTAATCCATTAAAATTCTGTAGTTTGTGGTCTCTTTGTTACAGCAGCTAGTGTTACCTTAACCAACACAGACCTGCCCATCTCTGTATCCCCAGTGCCTACAGCAGACCGTGGCTCTGTTCCTGGCTGGATACTTGAAATGCAATGTCTCTACCTGTGAAGCAGAGCTATGCAGAATTGCTCCCAGTTCTCGGAAAAACAAAATAAAATTTTACTCTCCATGATGAGGAAAAAAGATCATAAAGAAATGAAAACACTGGAGTCAGCAAGTATTGGGCCGAGCCATCTGGAGTGCACATATAATCTGGAAAATACCAACCCATGAATTAGTCATCTGCTCTTTCCTCCTCCAGCATTATCTCCCTTTAGTCAAGGTACAAAATTCCAAAGGTCTTTACAAACCTCCCCTCCACCACTCACTCTGTGGTTGAGAGAGACTGACTCCACCCTCCCTGCCCCACCCCCAGATTGGCAGACTGGCTTCAGTCAAATAGATTATTCCATCCCCCGAGGCACCGAGATTGATCTGGGCATGGTCTGGGGAGGTAGGCCAGACCACAATGTCTGGACAGAGTATTAAGACTGACTAGAATTGAAAGCATGAATTCAGTCCACTTCAGTATGACTACTGAGACAGCAAACATGCAAAAGGTATTCTTGAAATACGGTTACGTGTATGCGCGAAACCCCACCCCCCTGTGGCTTTCCTATGTGCTCCAAAATCCATTAGTCAGTGCAGCCTTGTGGAGTGAGCCATCCACCAGGTCAGGGAGGCCTAGAGCCCAGAATTTAGCATTTGCTGTTTGCGGGCCACATCAGCGGACAAGGCTCTAGGCACTGCGATAAAGAGACTACAATACAGTGAGTTGCACATTCCATGTCCCGTGTCCCATGGGACACTGAGCCTACAGTAAGCCTGGCTGCGGCCCCCCACCATCCACCCCTCTGTGAAGATACAGATGGACAACTCTCGTGCCCCGCCATGTCCCGTGGCTCCCAGTTACACAAACAAGTGGTACCAGGACACAGCAGGGCATTGCAAAAAAAATAAGAATAACCCCAAACTAAATCAGCATGTGCTATTAGTTATGGTGTAAACCCCTGCCTTGAATGGGTAAATTACACAAATCCGCCAGTGAGTATTCGGACGCCTAAGTCCACTGGAGTGTGTGAGCTTCACTTACGAAGAAGTCACAGTTTTGTGGCCTCACCTGCAAGGCAGTTTTTCAAGTTTTCCTAGTCGGACCCATCGCAGTGGAACCCACTTTCAAAAACGTGTCCTTGAGACCACCAGCCCCGCAGATCTGCAATACGTCTGGTTTGGCTAGGCCAGCCAGTCCACCCCCAACATCATCTGTCTCCCAAGGGAACAGCTGGTGGGAATCACTAGCTCTCTACCGTGAGAACTCTACTTTGCGATCCTTGCCCTCTCTCTGCCATCCAGGATGTAGTAGGTTAAATAGTAAAAAAATTCATGTCTACCCCGAAGCTCACCTTCTGAGTTGACCTTATTTGGAAAAAAGGATCTTTGTAGAAGTCATTTGCTAAGGATCCCAAGATGAAATCATCCCGGATTTGGGGGCAATCCCTAAGTCCAATGATTGGTACCTCATAAGAAGAGGAGAGGACACAAAGACACACAGGCCTCCGTCCCCCCTGAGCTAGTGGTCAAGGGCCCCCAGGTCTCACATCTGGGATGTCTTTGAGATCAACCTCACCTATCTCTAGTGAGGGCTGGGGGAGGACAGGCTGGATGCCCAGGTGCCGGCTTCTGCCCTTGGCAGACCACCCGCCACCACATGCCGTAATACCTCACCAGAGGATCCTTGCAGTGGGGCCAAACGCCCTGGGCTCCAGGAGGCCATCCCAATACACGGGGCTCTCTCCTTTATGTCCCTCCTTCCCCATTTCCCAGTTAAACTTGAAGTCATCCTTTGCAATCTTGCTAAGTATGCCAAAAGCTCATCCTGACCACACCATCTATCCTGCGTTTGAACTCTGGCAAGAATAAGGACAGGGTCTTATTTAAGACTGCTTTCATCACGGTTTATCAGGAAACCAGCCATTGAGCAATGCTAAGGGCATGTGTGAGATAAGGACACAAAGGGAATCAGGAGGCCCCCCCATGGCCTCCCAATTTCTCATGAAGGGACCTAAATGCCAACATCTCCTATGCAGAGCAAGCTTCCTCCAGGCCCCAAGAGCTCAGAGCCCCGGGCTCACTTGCTTCACACCGTGAGGGGGGCAGAGGGACCACGTGAGCACTCCAGGGTTTATGGAAGGAGGGACTGTAACACTAACATTTCCTCACATGCTCCCACCACAGGCCCGAATGACCTCTACCAGACTTAACACATGTAATAGCTAACATTTAGTAGATGCTGGGACACGTGTGTTCATGGATGTCATCATCACAACAATCATTAATACCCTACTTTTCCATTATGAGGGAACTGAGGCACAGGGCAGCAAAGTAACCTGCCTATTCCAACTCTCCTTAGACATGGAAGATGGGGACACATGGGTCCCCCAGACCCGTCCTTGTTCAGTCTGGGGCATCCCTCAAGTATCCTGTCTTCAGAAATGTTCTGGCTCGAGGACAGCATTCCATTCTCATTTTCCAGAAGTGTCCTAAAACTTCAGAAGTCACGTCCAACACTTTTTCCCTCCTGGGAGTACAAACAGGGTTGCTTAATTGCACAAACTGCTCTCCCCCCTAAAGAAGACCAATTTTGCTTCTCCCTAGGCTGCTCCGATGTCCCTGCCCAGAAGGATTTGGTCCTCTGCTCTCCTCCGGTGTTGTCATGTTCCCCAGCAAGGTCTCTACTGAGACCCCATCAGAGACGGGCAGGAGGTGGCTGCGAGGCCCAGCAAGGCGCCCGAACTCTCCAGTGACTACACAAGCACAACGACGCACTGGGGTCCAGAGCGGGTGAGGTCCCCTCCATGCTGCCGCTTACAGAACGTCCTCACAACAAGGGCTAACTGCCTGGCCGCACCCAGGGCTCCTGGAGCAGTGACACAGGGCCTGGGTGAGGGCGGAGGGGATGAGGGAGACATGCATGCCCTCGCTGAAACCCACCCCAGGGGGTTCTGACAGCAACCCCCTGCCAGGTGAGCTCCAGCGATAACAAGTGAAATCTCACCTCCTAATCCATGCTTCATATTTTTGGTTATTTCTGATGACAGGAAACAGTGCATGCTCATTGGGAACTTTTAAAAAGTAAGTGAGGTAGAAAATGGAAAGCATCCAAAATCTGTCCCTCCCTCACAAAAAATCTCAAGTAATAGGTGGATGTGTATCCCATAGAGCTTTCTATGCCTGTATAAGTACACAGGTATATGTATTAGTTATTTATCAATTATTCC
>NC_048220.1:139603849-139646293 GCF_002007445.2 Ailuropoda melanoleuca | reverse complement strand
TGTATCCCATAGAGCTTTCTATGCCTGTATAAGTACACAGGTATATGTATTAGTTATTTATCAATTATTCCGAGATTATTATTAGATCAGATGATTTCTAATCAACCACTCAGCCAAGCCCTCATTGTGTCTTAATGTTCCAGCAGTACTTTGGGCTTATGATATACCGAAAATGCAAATAAATCATTTACTATATATTTAAGGGCAGGTCAGTTTTTCACAATAATGTTCTGGCTTCTGATATTTCCCCTATAGTTTTTTCTTTCCTACTGACCCCCACATGGAGCAGAAGTCTCCCTGTTCCCTCATCTCGGTGCATAAAGGTAATATGGTTGGACGATACGGTCGGATGACACAGATTAAGCTGGGCCAGTCGCTCCTTGAAGGACAGGAGTGTCTTCTGAATGCGGGGATGTCACTCACCTGGATGCTTTCCTTCACAAGATGACAGCCACTGTACCTGCTGATTGAGGAGGCTGATGGCGCTCCTGGTTCCAGAAAATAGATCTGGCTAAGGCGGTGACAGAAAGCCGTAAAATGCACAGGTTCCAACAAGTCTCTCCTTCCTGCATTAAAAGGTTCACAAAGCCGTGGGGCATGCACTGTGATGAACCCAGGCTGGTGCGGAGAAGCGAGAGCCCGCAGCGGGCACTGAGAATCTGATGAGAACACCACCGTGCCCCAGGGGCAGGCGAGATGCTCACTCGCTAAGCCTCGCACTCTCCCCTTTGCTGAAATGACTACGATGTCCAGCTACGTGGCCAATTCCCTTCACCATTAACTGACCACGTGAATGTATTTTCTCTTCTAGAAAATACACTCTACACATTTTTTTCTCTCAAAATCTCATGCCCAGTTTCACTGAGCCTCGAGCCCCGTCTCCGCCAGACAGGTGAGGGTACGGAGTGTCTGGATTCCAGTGCCAACTCTGTCACTTTTAGGCATAACTTTGCTCAAGTTGCTAACATCTGAGGCTTCCTCACCTGTACAATGGGAATAAAGATAGTTCTCTCAGAGAGTCCTTATGAGAACAAATCAAGCAGAATAATTTTTTTTTTAAACGGGCAGGGGGGAAAAATACAATAAAACCGTGTGTAAAGCTGAGGAGACCTGTAAACAGCAGCTTCTTGCAAAATAAAAGCATGTCCAGGGAAGGCGGGCACAGCACTCAGGAGTAGGAACGCAGAGTGCGGACTGAAGATTCTCCAGAAGAGACGGCCGCTCAAGAAGGGAGACGTGTAGTGGCATGCCTGGGGGGGGCCTGTGGAGCTGGCCGGCCCCGGGTTCAAATCCCAGCTCCCCACTCAAGCATCAGCAAGTGGCTGAGCCCCTGCAAGCCTCACTATCCTCATCTGGAACGGGATTATTAACAGGACCCTCCTCTCAGGGTAGTCAGGACAGTGACATCAGGCCACGCATTTCAATGGCTAAAAACAATTAGCAAAATGTTGAGGATTGCTGAAGCTGGGGAAGTCCGGGATGGAGCATTTTACTGTTCTCCCTACTTTATGCACATTTGCAATCATCCCTAATAATTTGCAACCAAGTTCTTAAAATAGTCCTCACACAGAAGTGCTTACTAAATCCATCTGCCCTTACATAACAGCCGAAGAGAGACAGAGCTGCATGCCGTTCCTTCATTTGGAAGACTGTGGACCCCTCTGAGAATGCGATGAAAGACGCGGATGTATTTCCCATCAATACACCACAGCCTATGCCCCACGTTGTACACGAAGCCCCCCTGGGCCCTGCCCTTCCATTATGGGGAAAAGGCAGAGCCGCAGGAATTCTCTGCCATGCCATCCATTGTTTCCTAACCTCCCTTAGATTCAAGTGAATTGTGGGAAATCACTAAAGGAAGAGGGCCTGAAATGATGGGCCAGCCCGCACTAGGAGAACAACCAATCTGGCACCCACAGCAAGCAAGACATGTCTTATCTCTATGCTTCGTGTTTATTTTTCTGCCTCGAGTCATTTGTCTGAACATGGAGTCCTTTTCTTTCCAACCAGTGTCTGAGAGAAGTTTTAGCTTCATAGTCAAAGGGGCTTGAAATTTTGGTACACCTGTATTAGCTATCATATTCTTGGGTTGAATCTTCTCCACAGCAATAAATCTCAGAAAAAAAAAAAAGTAAAATAAAGCAGTATATCATTTCTGATTCCAATTGTATTCTTGGTTTAACATACGACTTTTATGTCTTTGTTAACATTTTTTATCTAGCTTTGTGCAAATAGATGGAAAAATATCTAACATGGTACAAAATATAACTGTGATATAAAACCTCTATGTAAAGCCATAAGCAAGAATAATCGGCTACAAATATACCTCTCAAGTTGAATAAAATAGTTAAAGTTTTAGCTGAACTATCAATTTGGAACACAATTACAGCCCAGTAGTTAGCAGATCACTCAGAAATGGATATTTTAGTGTTCTACTTTTCAAATTACAATGTGGAACTTTCAGCAATAAAGGGCAGTTTGAAGAAGTGAAAAGTCATAAAATGGAAAATGTAGCACATCTAGCATGAACAAGGGGAAAAGGGAAGTGTGTGAAGCATTAAATGGGACTGGGATCACTGTAAAATTTTAGGAATAGCAGTGCCTCTGATCTGAAAATCTCAAGAGAGTTTACAGCAAGGGAAAGCTGGATGAGTTAAGTTTAGAAAAAAAAAAATAGAATAAGTACTCTGAAATAAACGTGGAGGAGAAAAGTATAAACGATATCAGCTAAAATAGAACTTGGGGTTGCCAATGGGAATTATCAATAGCACATCGCTGTGAACACGTGTGAGCCCAGGAGTATTCACGTTACCGTGTAAGAGTGGTTCAATACTCATGAGGAGTTCATGAAACTATGATCTGCTTGAATTTGCTCAACGTCCTGTCTAAATGGTACTTCCTGTGTTCCAAGCCAAAAAAGATAAAGCTGGGCTCCAAATCCTCCCACCACAAACAGGAAAAACAATCTCAGTGCTCTGAGGACAGAGTGCTGAAAACCGCAAGGGAGGCACATTTCTCACTTCTGTGGCGCTGAGAAAAGCTACTGCTTGCTCCGGAAGGAAATATCTCTATTTTCCCAGGCTGTTTGCCCTAAAAACCTCGGTAGAAAGGTCAGTCCAGACCACAGGCTGTCAGTGCCTCCTGTACAAGACATTCAGAGGCATGAATGATATTTACAATGACACAGACTTCTCTTCAACAGCATTCGATGTAGGGAGACAATGGAATAATATCATTGAAATGATTTAGAAAACAAATAACCAAGAATTTTAGCCCCTCAAAAGTAAAGGCAAAATAAACATATTCTCAGAGAAATATAACCTTTAGGATGAACTGCCCAAAATCTGGGATATACTCGTGAAGCAATGGAAATTTATTAACATCCATTTTCATCTCATTTTTCCTTTAAAACTGCTGGGAGACAAGTTCGTCTTCTACTCCTGGACAAAACCTCAGCCCCATAAATGTCTTGGTCATAGATTACAAAAATCTATAAAGGGCTAAATCACAAAAGATCAATTCCACATTTTAAATATCCATTCCCGTGTTAAGTGTTGAAATTCAAACTACTGCTCCAAGCTGAGGTTTCTCTGTTTTCCCCATGTCAGGCTGTGCACTGCGGTTAGGACACAAGCTGCCACGGCCTCTGCTCTCTTCCCAGGCTTGTGCTTCTATCCCAGTTTCTGACCCCTGCAGGCCAAGCGGGACAGAAGAAGATGCGGGGAGGGTAGGAAAGCAGGAAAGCTCTTACTGACTAGTAGGGGAGGTGAGCTAGCATAGCGCTCTCGGGGTTCAGCAAGTGTCCATATCTGACCCTTCATCTCATGGTGTATTATGAACTATGTCCCCCAAAGTTCATATGTTGAACTCCTCACCCCCCCTGTGATGGTATTAGGAGATGGGGCCTTGGGGAGGAGATTTGGTCATGAGCGGGGGGAGCCCTCAAGAATGGGATTAGCGCTCTTCCAAGAACAGACACAGAGCTTCCCCTCTCTCTACCTTACTCCCAACACTCTCTTTCTCTCTCCCATGTGAGGATACAATCAGAAGACATCCATGATATTCTTGGAAGTAAGGTTCCTCCACTCCAGTAAAGGGATCAGTGCATCCCAGGAAAAGTGGCGGCACAATGGCGGAATCTACAGGCACTGATGCTGGGAGGCTCTCCGCGAAAAGGCGCACTGCACCTTCAGCCTCTCAACCAGTCCCGTCAATGAACACAGAGCCCTGATCACCTTTTAAGTGTCCCATCCTTAAAAATAAACCACCAACCCAGGATCTCTGGACACATGGGAAAAGCCTCTTTATTACTCAGCTATTGCTCTGTTTGCAGATGATATGATCTCATATACAGGCAATCCTAAAGACTTCACCAAAAAACAGTGAGAACTAATCAACAAATTCAGTAAAGTTGTAGGAAACAAAGTCAACATACAGAAATCAATTGCATTTCTATACACTAACAACAAAATATTTGAAAAATAAAACAATTTCACTTATGATAGCATCAAAAACAATAAAGTACCTAGGAATAAACTTAGCCAAGGAGGTAGAGATCTGTACGCTGAAAACTATAAGACTTTGATGAAATTGAAGAAGACACATATAAATGGAAGATACCCAGTGTTCATGGACTGGAAGAATTAATATTGTTAAAATATCCACACTAACCATAGAGATCCACAGATTCAATGCAGTCCCCATCAAAATTCCAATGGCATTTTTCACAGACATAGAAAAAAACAATCCTTAAATTCGTATGGAATCAGAAAAGACCCTGAATAGCCAAAGCAATCTTGAGAAAGAAGAACAAAGCCAGAGACATCACACCTCCTGATTTCCAACTTTATTATAAGCTACACTAATCAAACAATATGGTAAAAAATACATATTTTAGCACTGGCATAAAAATAGACATATAGACCAAAACAGAACCCAGAGCCCAAAAAAACCCACAGGTATTTAGTCAACTAATATTTGACAAGGGAGCCAAGAATACTTTATGGGGAAAGAATAATCTCTTCAATAAACAGTGTTAAGAAAACGTGATCTTACCTCACTCACAAAATGGATTAAAGATTTAAACACAAAAACTAAAACTATAAAACTCCAAGAAGAAAACATAAGAGAAAACTTCCTTGACATTGGTCTTGGCAACGATTCTTTGATATGCCATTGAAAGCACAAGCTCTGAGAGGTCTAGCCTTGAGGGAAGTTGGACTAAAGGTTGGAGGAAAGCGCTGGTTGAGCGCGTTTAGAACGATAATGTCAGAGAGGAAGGAAGAGAGAGAAGGAAAAGGAAAATTGCAGTTCCCAATTCAAGGAACCAAAAATGCACAGGGAAGGAAATAGAATCACTAAGATATAATTTGGCTCATCTATAATCAAGATTGACAGAGCTAAAGTAATGAAAACACTGACTATATAACGTCTCCATCCCTGAAGGTGGGGAAGGGAAATACGTACATATGAGGATTATGTGATAGTGTAACAAAGCTTAATTCTGATTTTTCTTAATATAAATTCAACAGTCATAAAACAGTAATCTAAAACTAAAAGTCAAGAAATAGCACTATAAGCATTATCTTTAGAAATATGGAGGTAAGAAACATAAGAAAACAGAAAAAAAAAGTGGAAAGCATCTGTTGATGGGGGTAGGGAAGGATAGGGAAAGACATGGTCTTTTTCATTATAGATTGTGATGGTTAACTGTATGTGTCAAGTTGACTGGCTAAGAGATACTCAGATAGCTAGAAAAAAACATTATTTCTAGGTTTCTGTGAGGGCAGTTCCAGAAGAGATTAGCATTTGAATCAGTAGGCTGAGGAAGGAAAAGCATCCTCACCATGGGGGGCCGGCATCATCCAATCTGCTGAAAGCCTAATGAAACAAAAATGCAGAGGATGGATGAACTCTGTGAGCTAAGACATCCATCTTCTCCTGCCCCTGGACAGTGGTACTCTTGGTTCTTGGCCTTTCAGACTCAGATTGGGACTTACACCATTACAACCCCCACCAAGTTCAGGCCCTCTGACTTCAACAGAATTACACCACTAGCCTTCCTGGTTCACCTTGCTGATGACAGATTGTGGGACTTCTCAGCCTCCATAACCATGTGAGCCAATTCCTATAATAAATTTCCTCTTATATAACTACCTATATCCTACTGATTCTACTTCTCTGGAGAACCCTGACTAATGCACAAGCAAAACACTTGCAAGCTTCTGCTGACCTCCCATCTTCTCCATCCCATTGGTCAAAACAAGTCAACGACCAAGCCCAGCTTCAGAGTGGGAGGAAGCTAAAAATTTCCAGGGGGCAGGCGGGGACCGTTCAGTGGCCCATTCGTGTGATTAACCTACCCACTGCCCCACTTCACAGGGTTGTTGCCAGACCAGAATGAAGTGACCATAACAAGACTGGATAGATACTCAAGAACAGAGGAATCTATGATAGGTATCTAAGCTGAAATATCCAAGGGACACAGCCAGACTGCTCGGGCCTCTTCTCTCAACTGTCTCTGAGCTAGAATGCTTCAGATTTAAGTAAGCTTAGATTTGGACAAATGCCAGGAGGACCATACATGGATATAAGCCAGGAGTTTTCAAACTTTGCACTCCATGGCCCCAGAATTAGGAGGGAAGGTGGGTAGGAGGGAGGGGGAGGCAGCGGTTGGAACATCTCTGCTTTGAGTAAGGGTTTGTTTTACGTTTTATCTCCTGGACTTCTGCAAATGATTTAATGTGAACCAAGTTCAAAACCCACTCATCTAAGTACTGTCTTTAGTGCCAGGCTGTCTGGAGAAATAGGTACCACCTGTGGACTCTCCCAATGTCAATGAGCAAGTACCATGCAGGACAAGATTCTAAGAGCCCCAAGGAGACAGGCTCACAGAACCCCGGAGGATAAACAGCTGTGAATTTGGAGCCAAGGCTCTAGCTGCAAGCTTAGTTCTCCCATTTCTCTCAATAACAGTGCTGCTGCTTTAATTATGGGTTGTGGATGGCTCTAGCAAGGAAGAGAGCGGAAAGGTCAGAGAGGTGTCTGCAGAAAGATGGAGGGTGGCAGCCTATATAAAACCTTATCCAAATTTGCTCCTCGCACCTGGGCTTCCAACACTTCATCACCAACCCTTAAGATGAGGCATGTAACTGGAGGTCAATAAAGTGTTCTATCCCACGTCTGCACAAGTATCAGTTGCCAAGTTATTTCAGGCAGGAACAGCTATGTAATTTGTGGGACTCAGTGCAAAATGAAAAGGCAACTTTCCTTGTTCAAAAACCATTAAGAGTTTGAAGGCAGCGAGCGACAGCAGAGCATCAGAGCAAGCACAGAGCCCTTCAAAGTGTGGGACCCCCTATGACCACCTGGGGGGCAAGCCCAGGTAGCCAGTCCTGATTTCCAGACCCCGGAAAGACCACTGTTGGCAAAAGGTGAGTAATAGCTTGCTGAGAAAGTACTTACAGACTGTTGGCTCCCTCTCTTTCATATAAACACGGCCAGTCCTATAACCTGGGTTTTCTTATCAAATAATTGCACAAAAACAGCAAGTGAATGGGTGGGGTAAACATTTCTAAAAGAGGCCACCTTTTCTCCCGCTGTATTCTAGAAAAAAATCATCAAATATCGGCTGCATGTGCCCTGCAGAGAACACGAAGGACGAAGAGGAACAAATAGTGGCCCCAGCCTTTAGTTTTAAACCTTATCTCTAAAGAAAGCCTTTGTCTCCCTTAAAGGAATCCTGGGCATCTGTGAGAAGCTGGGAGAAGTATTTTGGCAGACAGGCAGTGTTTTTCCCATAGAAGCTCTTAGAATCTTTCTGTGTAGGCAGTGACCTGCTTAGACTAGAATGTATGTCAACAATTCAGAATCACTTTTTTTAAAAAGATTTTTGTTAATTTGAAAGAGAGAGAAAGAGCATGCACACGAGCAGGGGGAGGGGCAGAGAGAGAGGGAGAAGCAGATTCCCCACCGAGCAGGGAGCCCCATGCAGGGCTCGATCCCAGGACCCCAAGATCATGACCTCAGCGGAAGGCAGACGCTTCACCAAGTCACCCATGTGCCCCCAGAATCACTTGTTTGTAGATCCCCACGCCTGGGTATATATTTAACTGTAAGTGGACAGTTTATATATGCACATAAATTTTCGCCCTCGGCTCATAACCCCCAGCAGAGGGAAACGTGTGTTGAGCCTAAGTCACAGAGGCAGAGTTTCGTAGTGGTTCTGAGCTCCAATTCTGGGGACAGACACACTTCACAAGCCAGTTCTACATTTTCAATCCCTGTGACCCTGAGTAAGCTAGCTAATCTCTCTCAGCCTCACTTTCCTAATCTATGTAATGCGGGTAAGAGCAGGTGAGGGTTCCATGAGACGCTATGTGTGAAACTCACCCACAACAAGACATGTTGTCAGCGCAGCAAACGTTAAGTCTCATCACTGAGCCATGGATCCCACAAGGACACGTGGTCTGATGTGAAGTTCTCAGGGATCGACTCAGGAGCAGAAGTGGGGCACCTGGTCCCTAGATCTCCCAGGGATGTCCCATTCTGAGTCCAGAGATGCTACTGAGAGTCCTGGTTTGACACCTGTCCCTGGTCTGCAGGCAGCATCTCTGCCTCTCAGACAACAATCCCACCCCTACCCCAGCCTCGAGGAGGGAGCCCTGAGCTCGGCTCAGACTGTGGCTGTGACAGTGGCCTCCACTCAGGCTCCCCGACTCTGTCGTCTGCCTTCCCCAACCCACCACAGTTTGGGGCCAAACTTCCCAAAACACAACGATTACAGTTTTCCGCTCAAACCCCTATTCCTCACCACCTTGGCCTGATACCAAGAGGCTTCCATAGGACTCCCTCCTACTGGACTGATCTCCTTTCCCCCTCTGCTCCACATCACCAACCTCTCCTTGGTGGTCGGTCTTACTTTCTACTGTGAAGATGCCAAGCTCACGGGGCTGCCTCCAGCAACCGCCCAACCTGGGAAGTCTTCCCCAGTCCTCCGCCTGCCCAACCTGACCTGGGGCTGCCCAAAACTCCAGGTGGGATGTCTGGAATTTATAACTTCTGGAAAGCATTAGAGAGAATACAGTTTAACCTAGAATCCTCTGTTTCCCCTTATTTTTTTTTTTAAAGACTTTATTTATTTATTCGACAGAGATAGAGACAGCCAGCGAGAGAGGGAACACAAACAAGGGGAGTGGGAGAGGAAGAAGCAGGCTCATAGCGGAGGAGCCTGATGTGGGGCTCGATCCCATAACGCCGGGATCACGCCCTGAGCCGAAGGCAGACGGTTAACCGCTGTGCCACCCAGGCGCCCCCTCTGTTTCCCTTTAATTCATGCGGAAATACTAAGTTGGATATCTATCACACTCATCATACCAAATAAATTACAAATGGGTCAAAGATGTAAATTTTTAAAAATCCATAAATATTGTTGAAGAAAACATGAGCAAATTCCCTGATGTTCTCCAAGTAGGGAAGACCTTTTTATGCATGACACAGAATTCAAAAGCTGTAAATAAAAGATTTTTTTTAAATCTGAGTAAACAACATTAAAATTTTCTGCATGGCAGAAGAAAAATGCCAGCCCTGGTATAAGTTCGCAGCACTCTGACAAAGGGCTCCTATAAATCAATGAGTAAAAGTGTAGCAACATAATATAAAAATGGGCAAAGGACACGAATGGACAAGTCACAGGGAAAAAATAGTTTTCAAAAGTATGAAAAATCCTCAATTTTATTTCAAAATACAAACTGGAATCTACAAGAGGATATCCGTTTCCATTATCAGTGTAGTGAAGATAAAGTTTTTGTTTCATCCGTTGTGCTATCACGAGTGTAAGGAAGGAGACAACCTTACAAAGTCTTAAGGTTCTCGCCTGGAGAGGAAAATTGGTAAGAACTCTGAGCAGCAATCAGCAGCAATTAAGATTTAAAGTTCACATGCCCACTGACCCAGCACTTGTCCACACGTTGCTTGTACTGGATTGCCTGTTGTTAGCTCTTCGCCACACCACCTGCTTTGGCATCAGTAAAAGAAAGTAGGGGGGCTACCTGCCCAGCATCCCCTTCCCAGGGTGATTCTCAGTTAGCCCTCTGGCAGAAGCCCCTGCAGATGAGGGACACACTGGAAAGTGGGAGACTGGTGGTCCAGGCAAGCTATTGAGGCCCACCCACATGGCGCTGCACAGAGATCCTTGGTGAGAGCTGCAGAGACTGCTGGGAACCACGACAATCTCGCTCAGCTCCAAGGACCACCCACACAGCAGCTTCGGGCTGAGACTGCCATTTGCATCCTCCCTGACCCTCACTGCCCCACCTGTGTTACAGATGTGTGTGCCCTCACTGCCCTGAAAACCTTTTTTTTTTAATAATATTTTTTTATTATATTATGTTAGTCACCATACAGTACATCATCCCTAGTTTTTGATGTAAAGTTCCATGATTCATTACTTGTGTATAACACCCAGTGCACCATGCAATACGTGCCCTCCTTAATACTCATCACCAGCCTATCCCATTCCCCCACCCCCCTCCCCTCTGAAGCCCTCAGTTTGTTTCCCCTGAAAACCTTTAACCAGAACTTTTACAAAGACTGGCTTCTGTTTCCCTGACTGACCCCTGTCACACATTTACCTTTGCGGAATTTATCCTACAGGTAGACTCACTCATATATGAAACCATGTATATACCCCCCAAATTCACTGTTTCTAATAACAAAAGATTGTAAATAACCTAAAAGTATATTGGTGGTAGATGATTTAAAATATGTCAAAGCCATATGATAGAATGCATTTCCCACCAAAAAGCACCGTATTTCATGTATTCATACAGATTGGTCGCCAAGATGAAAAATAATTAATTTAGACTGTATGCTCCCACTTGTATAATTAAAAAAAAAAAAACCCACAGAGAATATCACCAGGCGTACACGTAAGGAACCAATGACGGTGAGTACCTCTGAGGAAAACTTAGGGAATCGGGAGTGGGAGGGAGAGTTACATCACTCCATCTACCCTTTCTACTCCTGAACGATCGAACATGTGCGTATAGTTCAAACAGGAAACTACTAATTAGTAGTAAGATTACATCATCAATACACAATGGCAGCAAGACTTCAGCAGGACACCACACTTTCTTCCCCTTCCCTCTCTTTCTGTTATTTCTTCCTGAAATGTAAAATGAATTGGAGATAGGGAACTTTCCTTCTTGTGATTTGCCTTCTTGGAGATGAGTTTACTACATTCATTTATAGTATCTAACACTTTTTCCCCAAACGCCAAAGATGAGATAGAAACTGGATGGAGATTTACGTGCTTCCTTGTCTTATCCTAGTAAAGGATTACCTAAATTGCAAATCCAAGTGCTTGATTTTATTGAGCTGAAGTGCCTACTGTCTTCCGGTTGATAAATTCCAGAGATTGATTTGACTGTTCCACATCTTCTCTCTAATTGAAAAAGAATAAACATACAGGGGACAACTTGATAACTCAGGAAGAAAATCCACATTCTTTCAGTTTCTCACCGTTCCTGCCCTTGTCTAGAAGCGGGGTGTCCGAATGGATGCCTTCCGTTGAATGGTGACTGTTGGAATCCCAACAGCACTACTGAAACTGGAGTTCAACGTCATGAGCCCAAACACATCCAGCTTCAAGTCACTATTCACACCCCAGACCTCTGATAAACATCTCACATGATTCATCAGACAAACATAGCTGACATTTTAACTCTTCCCTGAAATCTTTTCTATTCCAGCAAAAAGTTCTTCCTTCCTTCTTTAGACCCCTGTCATATTGAGTTTAATTTATTATTTTAGTGTCACCTAAGTTTTAAACCTGGCCATTTACCAATATATTCAAATATATTTGGGTGCCTGTCTTTTTTAAATATTATTACCGCTATTATTAATTTCTAGACAGTGCTAATGAGAAATGTCCTGGCTCTTTCTGATATTTCCATGTAATGACAAATGGTTGTGTTTTATTCTGCTTTATACGTAGTATCTCCTCTCTTCCCAGCTACACGTGTCTGTGCTCCTTTTCTCCCTCAAGCAGTTTTGAGCCGGGTCTCTCTCTTCCAACGGCAAGAATCCCAAGAGCTCTCATCCCGTCTCTCTTGTGGCAACAGCAGCGTAAGCAGATATGCGCGCCTCTCCTCTAAGCCACTCTGCTAACTCAGTTACTAATCAAATAGTCCTCTCAGTCCGCTCCAATAGTCCTCCCTCCAGCGCACGTCAGTGCTCCTTCCCGCACACCCACTCTGCTTCAGGCCCTCGAGTTCTTCCTCAGGGTCCTTCCCTGCTTATCCAAGTAACACTGCAAGAGACAGAAGTCACTTCCAAGAAACTTTAGGAAAAAGACATATCACAAGGTGTTCGTGGGTTGAATTATGTCTCCTCAAAGGATACGTCCAAGTCCTAAACCCAACCCTTATAAATGAGATCTTATTTGGAACCAGGGTCTTTGCAGATATGATCAAGACTCCCCCCACCACACACACACCACACACACCCTTGAGATTCTCTGCTTTGGAAAATATTGTTGGAGAACAAACATCAACCACACGACAGACAACAGTACATTCTATTCTACAGAAGGTTTTTTGTTTTTTTTTTATTTTAATGTTTTTTTATTATATTATGTTAGTCACCATACAGTACATCCCTGGTTTCTGATGTAAAGTTCGATGATTCATTAGTTGCATATAACACCCAGTGCACCATGCAATACGTGCCCTCCTTACTACCCATCACCAGTCTATCCCATTCCCCCACCCCCCTCCCCTCTGAAGCCCTCAGTTTGTTTCCCAGAGTCCAGTCTCTCATGCTTCATTCCCCCTTCTGATTACCCCCCCTTTCTTTATCCCTTTCTTCCCCTACCCATCTTCCTAGAGAAGGTTTTAAGCCAGTCTCAACTCCCTATTATAACATGCCAGACTACAGTCATAGCTTTATCAATGAGTTATTGGAATTAGATGGGGTTAAATTCCTTGTAAATCTCATTATGCAAAAAGGTATACAACAGGTATTCCTCCGTCATTAAACCTTGATTTTACAAATGTCAGTAATTCATGAGTTACCATTCCTTGTTCCTGGTTTGTGGTTCATGATGAGGCCAAATATGACCTGAAGATTCACTGACGACTCTGCCTTCTTGCTGTCAACCAACTATTCATGCCCATTTCTTGCAACTCAAAGTGAACAGGACTGGCGTTATGGGTTGTAGGCCCAGGCTTGGTCTGATCTACATATAACCCTTGCCTTACTAGAGGCAGCTGAGTAGAGAAGAGTGAATGGTTTTAAGAGAATCCATGACCACTCTGACAAAGTGGCTTAAAGCACCTTCTTCCCACACTGATTCAAGAGCATCCCCTTTGAATACAAAGGACAGCTCAGTGATGGATGGGCATCCGCTGATGTCAGCCCTTCTTCTCTACCTAATGAAGGACAAACTCCAATATATTGATCACATTACATGAATTCTCTGAAAATTTTGGAAATTTTCCTTCTCTTATTATTAAATCAGTTGAGATAGACTATAGGCCATGCCACAGTAATAAACAATCCCCAAATCTCAACAGCTGTGAAACTTATTTCTCACCCTGCTCATGACTATTGTCGATTGGCTGGGACTCTGCTCCGTGTCATTTGCATTCAGGGACACAGGTTGACAGATACTCTACCATCTGGAACATCACAGATGCTGTGGCAGAGGGACGGGGGGATGGCAAACTACACATTAGCTCTGAAGGGAGTCTGCCTAGACAAAACACCTGTCGCTTCTGGTCACATTTCATTGGCCAAGCGAGCCACATGACAAAGCCTATCTTCAAGGGGTCATGGAAACACAATCCTCACAGCTGAAGAGTCCTCATGATAACTGCAATCCACCTCTCTGGTCATTAAATAGGTCAGTTTTCTTGCCTTCAACAACACTCACTTACTCCCTCCCCAAGAGAGACAACTCCGAAGTGCCATCCCATGGATCAAGTATCTCTGGGTGATGCATGGCAGTCTCTCCCTCAGGGGTTCTGTTAGTCGGCTTGAGCTGGCATAACAAAATACCACCGACTGCGGGGCTTAAACAACCAAAGTTCATTATGCACAGTTCCCGCCGCTAGAAGGCCCAGGCCACGGCATAGCAGGACGGGTTTCTCCTGAGGCCTACCCCATTGGACAGGGGCCCCACCTTTATGACCTCAGTTATCCTTAACCACCTCTTTAAAGGCCCTATCTCCAAGTAGAGTCTCATGGGGGCTAAGCCTTCAACATTTGATTTCGGGGGACACAATTCAGCCCATAACTGGAGGTGATACACTGCGACGAAACTGTGCCTGGATGTGGCTCTTCTCATTCTGAGATTTATGAAATAAAAAGACAAGTTATCGATCTCCCACACACCCAATCTACAAAGATGAAACCGGGCAGACAATTCTGTTGTCTGTTTGGAAAGAGACACAGAGACACGGGTCTTCAGCAATTCTGAAATCCCCAGAACAAATAACTTGAGGCCTACCCTGGGCCTGAGGAATAATAGTCCTGAAATGTGCTCTCTGCGAGAAGCCTCATGATCCATAATCCTCCGTGGCCTCTGGTTCCCTTTTACAGTATGTGCTTATGCTCTTTGATACTTCTGAAGCAGGCATTAGGGAATATGCTTAGCTTGAGGGCCGAGTTTGCTCAGCCCACTTCCGGTCCTAAGTATTTGGGGCCCGAGGCTCCTTTTCAGTCATTAGCAGTTACAATCTCCTGTAGTTCAGCCTGGTGATTCTTTTGGAAGCACACCTTCTGCAATTACATCAGCCTCGTATCTCTTTGATGTCAGAAAACTTCATCTGCCAACAGTCATGCCCACAGTCACCCGAAAAACGTATCTTATTTGGATCTTTACTCTAGTAAAGAGGTTTTAATAATGCAGAGGTTTTAGTAATGTAGTGATAGCCAAGGAAATATAATCAGCTGAATGGTTTTTAACAGGAGGCTAAGAGGTCATGCCCTTTGCTGCAAGACTCAGATTTAACATTTTTCTATTAGCAAAGGCTCTCTCAATTTTATCTTCTGCTGTTTGGAGTCAGTCTTTCCAACACTGCAAAGCCTCAAATTTCCCGTTAGCTCCTGATTAAAATCCAGCTGATTCTTTCCTGACCTTGTCTCCTATAATACATTGTCAAATGCAGCCAACAGAAAACAACACACATTGTTAATGTTCTGTTTTCCTGCCTTTTCTCTAGAACTACAAATTCATTAAGCATATAATCTGCCTTCCAAGTTAGTTGGACAACAGTTTCACCAAATTTTTTGCCACTGCATAACATGGATTGTCATCTTTCCAGACCTTATAAGAGTTTCTTCACTGTCTATAACTTGTTGTTCAAGCCAATGACAAATTATAATTTTCTTGCTATGTCAGCGCCCCACTCCTGGTAGCAATTTCTGTATCAGTCAGAATAAGCTAAATTATGCTGCAGTAAGAAACCACCCCATGGCTAGAAGAAATCATTCTTTCTCATGTAACATGTCCATCCTGCATCAGCTGGTGAGGCTCTGCTCCTTATCATCATCACTAAGGGACCCAGTCTGACAACAACTCCACTACCTGGAACTATTATGGCAGGAAGAAATAAATGTAGCAATTCGTGCACTAGCTCTTAAAGACTTCCGCCCATGTTTTATTAACCAAGTCAAGTCACAAGGCCATGCCTAAATTCAAGAGGTAGGATAGGGGCGCCTGGGTGGCTCAATCGGTTAAGCGTCTGCCTTTGGCTCAGGTCATGATCCCAGAGTCCAGGGAGAGAGTCCCATGTCAGGCTCCCTGTTCAGTGGGAGCCTGCTTCTCCCTCTACCCTTCCTCCCTGCTGATCTCAATCTCTCTCAACTAATTAAATAAAATTAAAAAAAAAAAAAGAGGTAGGGTAAATTCAATCCTACCATGTACCTGGAAAACAGAGTACCAAAATAACAGTAAAATGTCTTTATGATTATCACATTTTTTTTTTGATTGAGATATGTAAGAATAAGTTCCAAGAAACTTAACAAAAGACTATACCCAAAAAGACCTCAGAAACATCTCATGGAGCTAGTGTACCTTGACATATATTTTGGGGAAAATGGCTTTTGCTTCTAAAAATACAATTCAGTTAGTGAACTTACCCTGTGTTTTGTCTAAGTTTTTATTTCTCAGGTGAATTAACTCTAGGCTTGGCTATTTTAGAGGCTACGAGTCATGAAGTCCCAAGAATCACTGAGACGAACTAGAGCAGGGCGTCCGTGCGTCACGGAGACACCTGTAGCGTGCCACCATCATATTCTGCGTGCCCGTCACGTAGGGAGGCATCTGCCAGCCATCAGGAAAAGACTTGTGTTTTCCTATAGATAATTCCCCAATAACAGCTTCTTCTGCTCTCTACTTCTGACCATTGAGCAGGCAAAGGTATGGGGTTGGTCTTCTTCTCTTCTCCACAGCACTCTGCTTGCCCTTTACGCGTTCCTTCCCCATAAAGATTGCCTTGTCATTAACATGAATGGAATTTTCTCATCCAACAATAGAAGAAAGCTACACCTAGATTTCATGACTTCCATGGGCCTGGTCCAAACTCCTGGGGTCAATCTCATGGATCCCAACCTATTCCACATCTCTCACCCAACTATTACTAGAGACTTTTTTGCTTTTGACCGTAGTATAACTTCCATGTCCTGATTTTCTCTTCGGGGCTATAGGAAGGCTGTATACCCATTTATTTCTAGTTACCATTGTGTTTGTGACTTTAGAAATACAAGACGGGCTTATCTCCTCATACTAAACTGCATTATGAACAATTTAATGGCTGATACACTCTCAGGAATGAGTTTCCTCTCTTCCTGTTCTTTTGCCTTATTTACTCCGAGAAGAACACCGGGAGCTTGCTCAAGAAGGATAATGCTCTGTTGGTTATGTCTTCTCTGGGAGTTGCAAACAAAACTCCATCAGCCTGCCAAGCGTATGCACGGTATTCCAATGTGAAACAGAAGCCTCACTGATCAGTGAACAGAACAAACCACAGCTGCTAGTTTAGTTCTGGCTCGAATCAGAAGGTGTGACTTACGCCATCTCCAAAGGCTGGTTAAGGCTCTGATTCATGCACGAACTCCCCAGTCCATATGGGGTAGGCAACTCAGCTTGAGCTAAAACTTTCTATGAGAATTTAATAGAGTTCAGGAAAACAGCACTCTCATACCAATCCACTGCCAGTTTTACTGAATGATGATCAATTGAATAGCATCATTTAAAGCCACGCACTTTTAATCTCTGAAGAAGCAATCTCACTTGCTCATAGGTAAAATTTGTGGAGAGCTGCTAACAGTTATCTTCCCAACCAAACTACCGTCTCCATCTCTTTAAATGAAGGCATGAGGGGTGCCTGGGTGGCTCAGTCAGTTAAGTGTCCGACTCTTGATTTCAGCTCAGGTCATGATCTTGGGGCTGTGAGATCGAGCCCCGCGGCAGGCTCCGCACTGAGCACGGAGCCTGCTTAATATTCTCTCTCCCCTTCAGCCTCTCCCCACTCCCTCTCTAAAAAAATAAAAAATAAAAAAGTAAATGAAGGCGCGAGCCTCTAGAAGTCTCCCTCCTGGCATTGATACGTATTCCGGAAAAACTCATTAATGCTATGCTTCTCAAACTTCCCCAGTAAGGTCCCCCTAATAGAAGACAATAAAGGTGTTTTGAAGGGAATGCAAGAGGCATTTCTGAAGAGGCGTGAAATTCCTTCAAGGTTGTTTCTATTTTATCCTTTAAATGTAAATAAATTTTCTGTTCTACTCCATAGATATGATGATTATTTTAATATCAAATAGTAAATACTGACTGAAGTACTTGGGTCAGTCAGGGTCTGGTCAGGACACAGAAACCATGCCCTTCTATTTTAACAGAATTTAACAAAAAAGTTGACAACCAAGTATTGGCAACCTAAGAACGCAAATAGGGGACACAGGTTCCCAGAGGTTATGACACAGAAAGCAGTAACATGCTACGGTTGGGGAATAAAGAGAAGAGGCTGGGACTATGAAGCTCTAGAAGGGGAGAGGAGGAGCCCCATCGGGGACCCGGGTCTCTGAGGAGGGGACACGAACAGCCAGTTCTGTGCGTCTAAGGTGACCCACGACACTGGTCCCGAGCATGTGGAAAGACTGCAAACGGCAAGCAGCCATTGCTACCAGAACACGTGATGCTGCAAGGCAAGGAACTGAACTGTCCCCAGGCGGTCAGACATGGGATGGAAGGCCAGTCATGGGAAACAGGAAGAACTAGGTCACTTCTCCAGGCTTGCAGCCACCCTCTAACTTCCCTCTTGACAGAGCCTAAAAAGGAGAAGCTGACAAAGCAGAAACGTGCAGTGTCAGCCCCAACACCCCACACTGAACACAGAAGGGGAGGGAAGCCGAGAGACACAACACTTAATTTTTTTCCAATAAAAGTCCTGCTTGTATTGATGCTCCAAGAAGATTCACCATACTGATTCGCCCAATGGCTTTCTAGAGCTCTGCAAAACATCTCAGAGCCCTGACAATGCGCGAGCCTTGGTTATCACCAGCCCAGTGTGAATTAACTTAGCAGGCACTCAGCCAGGTTCAAGGACACCGGCAGGCCCATTCCAGTCCAGTCACTTTTTTTATTACTTGACACACATCACTTTCTTGGTGACCTCTCACCTAATATGAGGAGCTGATTCATTTTCTTAAAGCCCATTCCATTTTTATAATTACTGGGGATTATTATGGGAGAGCTCACCTTCTGTAAGCATGGTTTTTGCAGAGAGGAGTCCAAAAACAATAAGACTCCTAAAACTCTTCCGGACATCCAGAAGTACCTTAAGGGTACTGGGAGGAGGAGAGACTTGAAGAAAGGGGATGAGAGAGAAAGAAACACCACAGGAATGGCAGAGCGCTGAACAGAACCCTGGAAGGGGCATTAAGGTGAGAGCAGACAGGCAGAGCAGGTGAGCGCGCCTGGCATTTTCATTACTTGAATTGTTCTCAGTGGCTCATCTCATGATTTCTGATGGTTGTGAAATGCAAGCTTTGTGTGTGCGATAATCCTGTGTGCGAACAAGCACAAGTCCACTCGGGGGAAAGCCAGCCTTTCCTCTAGTGAGGAATTAGTGCCCAGGGTTGAACACTTAATCCTCTCTCCCCTCCAGGACTGTGCGAATGGGAGGTGGGAGACCTGTACACACTGCTACCTGCCACAAAGCATTTCTTGACATCAGACTCCCCTCGTATAGATGAAATACTTTGTGCTTCTTGGCAGAATGGTGTTTTTTCAGTGCAACGTGTAGCTCACTGCCTTGCCGGGGAAAGAGCTGCTTCTAGCTGGATCACAGAAAAGACAGGTGAGTACCAAGGGGTAGACAGTGTTTGCGGTGAGACTGCATGCACTGTGTTGATGTCAAGATGCTTGAAATTCGCCCTATAACGCTCCCGTGAATTTGGTTACAAATCACTCAGTAATTAAATATCCTCTTCAAGATATCATGGCTGATTTAATGAGGGACAAACCCATCATAACAGATTGTGAATCTGAGCTTTTTTTCCTTTGTTTCATTTTCAAAGATTTTTATTATGGTAAGATATTTGGTAATATTCTTTATTAGGCTGATAAGTTTTGAATTGCTTTTCATTTTATTATCACATTAGTTCCTTCTTAATGGTTTTACTAGAACTCAGAAGTCTCCCAAGTTTTAATAACCTCTCTTTTTTCAGTACTTATAGTCGTGGAATTAATTGTATAAAATCACGATCCTTCACTGAATGTGTCACTGGGCCCGAAGAAGACAGTAGGAAGAATTAGACCTTGAAGAGTGAATGACGATTCATCTTGCTACAGATTTTTCACTCAGCCACTTTCATTTGCTAATAGTAACAGAATTTCCTTCCTTTCCACCGCTAAGAATACCCTTCAGACTGAGGAATACTTTGGATTTCTCTGAACTGAGGTTTATTAAAGTGAAACTTTTTAGAGATCAGTTGACTTTTTTAAAGTATATGAAAGGACATCTTTTATTCACCTAAGAATACTCTCTTTATAGCTGGCTCTGTTTAAAGGAGAGACGACAATAAGGTGAACTCTAAGAAAGTATCAGATTAGCAAGTTTTCTTTGGGCCTTATTTTCACGTTCATCCTCCTTGATCCATGGTAGTAGCAATTCTTTTAAAAACAAACGGCTATTAATTAAAGTCCTGAGGTCAAATCACCTTTGTTAAATTACAATTACTTAACATAAATTAATATTAAAACAACAAAATCCAGAAATAACAAGCTCAGAAAGAACAAAAATTTTAAATAATCTTTGTCTTAGATTTTAGCAAACAATGAGACACTCAAGAGGAAATCAGTGGCCAGGTTTTCAAAAAGGAATAAATAATGAAATGCCCCAATAACAAGAATAAGAGTTGGGCAAATTAAAATCAGTTTACAAATTCATTATCAAAAAAGATTCATTATCAAATGAACAATTATTCTGGATAACCAGAAACTTGCACTCTTACCAATATACAACTGATTATGTACATTACAACGGAAGTCTCTCCACAGCAGCAAATCAGAACATTATCCTCGGGGGCGCCTGGGTGGCACAGCGGTTAAGCGTCTGCCTTCGGCTCAGGGCGTGATCCCGGTGTTATGGGATCGAGCCCCACATCAGGCTCCTCCGCTAGGAGCCTGCTTCTTCCTCTCCCACTCCCCCTGCTTGTGTTCCCTCTCTCGCTGGCTGTCTCTACCTCTGTCAAATAAATAAATAAAATCTTTAAAAAAAAAAACATTATCCTCATGTCAAAATTTCTCTTCTAAATCTAACACATAATAGATATGCAATAAATGTCTACTGAATAAATGGGTTTGTTCAGTTAATGGTTTTAATCAGTTAAAAGATACCTGAGTCGGGATACCTAGGTGGCTCAGTCAATTGAGTGCCAGCCCTTGGCTCAGGTCATGATCTCAGGGTCCTGAGATTGAGTCCCACATCGAGCTCCTTACTCGGCAGAGAGCCTGCTTCTCCCTCCACCTGCCACACCCCCTGCTCATGCTCTCTCTCTCTCTCTCTCTGCCAAATAAATAAATAAATCTTAAGGAAAAAAAAAAGATACCTGAGTCCATCAAACATGATTCCTTAATCTAACTAAGCTATAAATCTTGAAATTAGTCAATTATTGATGAATCTGATTTTTAACAATTCATTTGGGAAGGTGAGTTACTTCTAAAGATATTTAAATAAGCAAACCATTAAGGTGATAACCAAGCTGTCATGCAAACTATTAATATATTCGTCCTTGATGTATGTAAAACTAAATATGGATTTTATTTTCTTCAAAATCATAAGGTAACCAGATGGCCTCACTGGTGAATTCTACTGAATATTTGAAGAAGACATAATATCAATCTTTCACAAACTCTACCAAAAAATAGAAGATGAAGCAACATTTTCATAACTCATCTATGAGTCCAGTATTATTCTGATACAAAAACCAGACAAAGACATCACAAGAAAAGAAAATTACAGGGGCGCCTGGGTGGCATAGCGGTTGAGCGTCTGCCTTCGGCTCAGGGCGTGATCCCGGCGTTATGGGATCGAGCCCCACATCAGGCTCCTCTGCTATGAGCCTGCTTCTTCCTCTCCCACTCCCCCTCCTTGTGTTCCCTCTCTCGCTGGCTGTCTCTATCACTGTCAAATAAATAAATAAAAATCTTAAAAAAAAAAAAAAAGAAAAGAAAATTACAGACCAATATCCCTTATGACCATAGGTACAAAGATCCTCAACGAAATGCTAACAAACTGAATCCAGCAGCATAATATATAGATAGATGACAGATAGATCAATCGATCTCCACCATAACCAAATGTGATTTATCCCAGGGATGCAAGTTTGATTCAATATATGAAAATCAATCAATGTAATATATCATACTGATAGAATTAAAAATAGAGACCATGTCATCATTTCAAAAGATGAAGAAAAAACATTTGATAAAATCTAACACCTGTCATCACAGCAACACTCAATAAACTAAGCATAGAAGATTTTCTCATCCTGATAAAGGGTAGCTACAAAAAACCCCACAGATAACATTATACTTAATGCTGAAAGACTGAAAACTTTCCCCCTAAGATCAGAAACAAGACAAGGATGTCTACTCTCACCACTTCTATTCAACATTCTACTGGAGGTTTTAGCCAGGGCAATTAGACAAGAAAAAGAAATAAAAGCATCCAGATTAGATGATATGATCTGTGCAGAGAAAGTCCTAAGGGATTCACAAATGCACTGTTAGAGCTAATAGACAAGCTCAGAAAGGTTGCAGGGTACAAGGTCAACATACAAGAATCAAGCGCATTTCTATACACTAGCAATGAATAATTTGAAAAGAAAATTAATAAAATTCCATTAACAAGAGCATAAAAAATAAAATACTTCGGAATATGCTTAACAAAAGAAAGATAAGATTTGAATGCACGAAACTATACAACATTGTTGAAAGGAATTAAAGATCTAAATAAATGGAATAACATCCCATTTTCATGAAGGAGAATGTAATATTGTTAAGATGACAATATTCTACAAACTGGTCTTCAGATTTAATGCAAAGTCTATCAAAATCCCAGCTGACTTTTTTTTCCTAGCAGAAATTAACATGCTGATCCTAAAATTCATTTGGAAATCCAAGGGACCCTGCTTAGCCAAAACAGTCTTGAAAAAGAAGAAAGGCGGAAGACTCACACTTCTTGATTTCAGAACTTACTAAAAAACTACAGCAATCAAGACTGTGGTACTGGCATAAGAACAGACTTCTAGATCAATAAAATAAAACTGAGAGTCCTGAAATGAAACCATACATTTCTGGTCAACTGAGTTTTGACAAGGATGCCATGACAATTCAATGGGGAAAGAACAGTCAACACATGGTGCTGGGACAACTGGATATCCACATGCAAAAGAATGAAGTTGCAACTCTACATCATACAATATAGAAAACTTAATTCCAAATGGAGCAAAGACCCAAATGTAAGAACTAAATCTATTAAACTCTTAGGAGAAAACACAGGAGTAAATATGCACAACCATGAACAAGGCAATTGTTCCTTAGATGTGACACCAAAAGCACAAGCAATGAAAAGATAAATTGGGTCAATCTTAAAAGATAATTACAAAGATATGACTTAATTATCTCATAACCTCAGATGGTATAAATTGACCTACAAATCTAAAGATCAATCTGCTCTTCTTTATAAAATGGCATTGGAAAACACTAGAGAGGCTCCTGAAGGCTTAAAACACTGGAATATAAAATTTCCATTATGTTCAACATCATTCTAGCACTGACACTGCAGATACGTAATAAATTTGAGAGGGTAATGATTATATTGGATTTGAATTATAATGATCAAATCTATCAGTTGTTATCATAATAGATTTCTTAATAATAATATTAAAATACATTACAACTATAATGGTTTATATCACCTTTCATATGAGAAGCCAGCTTTTCAGAATTCTTTTACTAGTCATGAAAAGGGAGGGAGAAATCAGGAGAAATCAGGTACTACTATCTCCATCTCATATTTTCAGTAAAAGAAAATGAGAAACATCTTGCACAATGTCACCACACATTACAAACCTTTTTAACGGTAGGCCAGGTGAGGGAGAAAACAAGCATAAGGAGCAAATTAAGCCATGTGGCCCCTACCATTTAGGAACTAAAAATTCCTACTCTAAATCAAAGATTTTCCAAACACATTGAGCACAGCAGTGCTGAAACTGCTACAAGTCGCTGTGTGTTGGAATCACATTTCTACATGACTAATTCCAACAAGGTAAAGAAAAATTGGAAATGTTCTCTTAAAACCATAACAATGAGAAAGATAACAGGGGCGCTTGGGTGGCTCAGTCAGTTGAGCATCCAACTCTTGATTTTGGCTCAGGTCATGATCTTGGGGTCCTGGGATCCAGCCCCGTGTCAGGCTCTACGCTCAGCAGGGAGTCTGCTTGGGACTCTCTCCCTCTCTCTCTGTCCCTCCCGTCTGTGCTTTCTCTCTAAAATGAATAAATAAATCTTTCTTCAAAAAAGATAACTGTTCCTACAAAGCTCTTTTAAAAAGTTATTCATATGGATTTCAACTTGTCAAAAGGAGAGGATGTTTTGAGATAAAGGAAGTAGAAAAAAAATCCTTAGAGCTAGCTAGGCCTATGTTCTCACCATCCCATCATCTAGTGTCCCTACCACTAGAGAGAATTTTGCGTGAATATAGGTTTAAGACTCAGTAATGACACCACTTTTGCACTTTTTAAATTTCTTTTGGTATTTATAAAGGATGGTATAATGTGTTCTAGTGGTTATTATTTATACATATATATTTTTATATATTCTGTAGATTTAATGCAAACCCTTTAAAATTCCCAGTAGACTTTTTTGTTGAAATTGACAAGCTGATTCTAAAATTTATATGGAACTGAATAGCCAAAATAATTTTTTAAAAGACTGAAGTTGGAGGACTCAACATACACTTTTCAGACTTATCATAAGCTAGTACCTAAGACTATATGGTATTGAAGAAAAAATAGACACATAGTCCAGTGAAACAAAATATACAGTCAAGAAATAGACTCACATACATACAGATGGCCAAAAGACAAATGAAAAGATGCTCATAATCACTCATCATCAGGGAAATGAAAATTGAAACATCAATGAGTTATTAATTCACACCTGTCAGAATGGCTAAAATCAAAAGCACAAGAAACAAGTGTTGACAAGGGCATGGAGAAAAAGGAACCCTCCGTGCAGTGTTGGTGGGAATGCAAACTGGTGCGGCTGGAAAACAGAATGGAGGTTCCTCAAAAAATGAGAAACAGAATTACCGTTAGATCCAGTAATTCCACGACCCAATAGTTACCCCAAAAATAGGAAAACACTAATTCAAAAAAAAATGCACCCATACGTTTATTGCATTATTATTTATAATAGTCAAATTATGGAAGCAGTCCAAATGTCCATTGATCGATGAATGGATAAGAAACATGTGGTATATATACAATGGAATCTTACTCAGCCATAAAAAAGAATGAAGTCTTGGGGCGCCTGGGTGGCTCAGTCAGTAAAGCCTCTGCCTTCAGCTCAGGGTCCTGGGATCAAGCCCCACATCTCCTTCTGCCCTTCCCCCACACACACTTGTGCTCTCTCTCTCTCTCTCTCTCTCAAATAAATAAATAAAAGTTATTTATAAATATTTATAAATAAATAATAAAAGTTTGTTTATTTATTTGAGAGAGAGAGCACGAGTTCTTAAATATGACACCAAAGCACAATTCAGAAAAAATCAATTATATTGGACTTCATCAAAATTAAAACCTTCTACTTTGCCAGACATGCTCTTAACTGAACAAAAATGAAAAGCCACAAACTGAGAAAAAATATTGGCAAAACACATGCAGGATAAAGGATTTGTATCCCAAATACATACAAAACTGTCAAAATCCAATAATAAGTAAATAATCAACCCAGTTTTGAAAACATGCAAAAAATTTGAACAGACTCTTCACCAAAGAAGACACACGGGTAGCAAATAAGATTACAAAGAGATGCTTCACAAAATGCAAACTGATACCCTAATAAGAAACCAGGACAAATCTATTAGAACGGAGGGAAGAAAACTGAGAAAAACAGATGCTAAGAAGACCACAGAGCAATGGGAATTCTCACAGACCTCAGTCTCTTACAAGGTTAACATACAAGCCAGCAATCCTATTCCTAGGGACCGAGCCCACTTCAACAAAACTTGTGTTCACAAAAGAAAGCCTGTATGTAAATGTGTATAGTGACTCTATTCATAATCATCAAAAACTGGGAAAAAAGTCCAAATGTTTCTCTACTGGTGCATGATAGTGCCAGGTACATTCATCCTGCGGAGCCCTGCTTAGCAAGGAAAAGTAATAAACACCTAACAACGGGGATGAATTTCAAATGCATTACACGAAGTGAAGGAAGCCAGACACAGAGCTTATATTCTGTATGATTCCGTCTATGTGACATGCTGGAAAAGGCAGACTACAGGGACAAGAAAGAGATTGGTGGTTGCCAGGGAACAGAAGTCGGACGAGGCACTGACCACAGTGCAGCAGGTGGGAATTTTGTGGGTAGTGGGATTATATTCTCTAGCTTGATCCTGTGATAGTTACATGACCATATATGCATTTGTCAAAACTCACAGTCCAGGAGACCAATAAGGGTGAATTTTTCTGTATGCGAATCCTACCTCAATTTTTTTAAGTCTCTAGCTTTCCTCCTCTACCACTAACACCTTAAAATAGGATGTTCAGTCCTACATCACACTAATAGACGTCATTGTTACCGGCCAATACTTGGAAGGGATTTCTATTTTCTCAGGCCAGAATATTGGTTTTTCCGAACAAAGGTTTGTCTGAAAGAAATACATATCACACCCACTTTGAAACTTTGAAACTTTCTCCTGCTCTGGGGAAAAAAAAAAAAAGATTGTAAATAGCAAATCACCGTCCTTCATCATTTCCCTCCACATACAAACTGAGCAGTAAAAATCCTCTTTCTCGTTTTAATTCCAGCAATAGTGCATTTGCTTCTGGGAAAGAATTCATCATCATCAGTCTGAGTTATTTTCATGTTTGCTAGCCGTCTGCAGGATTTGACCAACAGTCATACGGATAATTTGAAATATTTGTTTGTTCATATCTGTCTCAACACAATTCATTCTGTTCTGTAGCAATGTAATTCTTTACACCTGAAAAAAAAAAATCAGAACCTTCTGTTTTTACGGAAACTTTATTTCTATAGGATCAAAATTCATGTCTTAAGAGGCATCAAGTAGGAGCCTGGACAAATAATCACCAAACTATTGAAGATACAAAATGCCGACAAGTGAACCAAACAGTGAAGCAGAAAGAATAAAATGCAAATCCATCAAGTACTTATCTCAGAGAACTGCTGAGCACTCAAGCTTTTTTCTTTCCCTTTGCCTAACTACTAAGTGGGTGGAAATGTTTTCCTTTCATTTAGTGGAAACAAAAGTGATGCTACATCAGCAGATAGGCTCCAAAATAATACATAAAAAAACAAGATGATGCCTAGTTAAATGTGAACAAAACAAAATGACAAGAGGCTTCATTAGGGCATGAATTTTGCAATTAAAAAGTGTATTCAGAAAAATTAAAAAGTGGGGACGCCTGGGTGGCTCAGTTGGTGAAGCGTCTGCCTTCAACTCAGGTCATGATCCCAGGGTCCTGGGATCGAGTCTCGCATCAGGCTCCCTGCTCAGCAGGGAGTCTGTTTTTCTCTCTGCCCCTCCCCCTGCTCATGTGCCCTCGCTCGCATTCTCTCTAATAAATAAATAAAATCTTAAAGAAAAAGAAAAAGAAAAATGTGGAAGGAAAAGCCTGAGACCCCATCAAGGACAGAAGGAGCACAGGGTCCAAGATGCAAGAGAGAGTGGACAGAAAAAAACACGAAGGTGAAGGTCAGAGAGAGGAAGAGCATAACCAGCTCAGCTGAACTGGTGGATGGAAAAAAAAAAAAAAACTATTGAACGGAAAGTACTTCGTAAATTGTAAATAAAATCAGAAATGTGCAGTAAACGTGAAATTCGTTGTTCTATTTTGGGAACCCACCACCCCAAAAATACTTAGATTTTAACTGATATATTAAAAATGAAAAATTGTGAGTAGAAAGAAATACTCTCTCAATTAGTGCTTAGGCTAAGGGAAATTTTCATTAGAAATTCCAAATTTAGACTGATTTACTCAGGAAGAAACTAGCACTGCTAGAATTCCAGTCATAAAAAGCAAAAGGAAGTTTAAAAACAAAAAAACAGGGTGGACAGCAAAACGTATTCTAACTGGGGCTTTTTCAATCTACAGAGAGACAGCCCTGTCAGTTAACTGCTCTAAATGAATCGGTTTTAGAATAAAATAGTATCCAGAAAACAGAGAAGTTGTGTAAATGAGACACCCAAATTATTACTGGGGATGTTGGAGAAATGTGTAGAACAGTAGCACCAGAGATCCAGAGTGGTACGCCAATATTAGTGAGGTCCTGAAAGGGGAAGAAGGTCAATTCTGGGAACTGCAGACCCACAAGCATGGGTGTTAGTTAACCCTGGGCAAGACCAGCCTTGAAGATCCGTACACGCCTCCCCCCGCCCCCCCAAAAGGAAGCGAAGGTTCCAGCTGCATGTGACACCACTGGGCCTGAAGGACGGTACACCAAGCGAAATAAGCCAGTCACAGAAGGCCAAATGCTGCATGACTCCACCTCCAGGAGGAATCTAAAATAGCTGAATTCCTAGAAGCAGAGAATAGAAAGGGGAGGGGTTCGCCAAGTGGTGGCAGAAGGTCAAATAGGGTACTGCTGTTCAGGGGTCTAAAGTTTCAGTTATGCAGGATGAAGAAATTCCAGAGATCTGCCCAACCATACAGGGCCTGTAGTTAACAATTCACTGTCGTAGGGGCGCCTGGGTGGCTCAATCGGTGAAGCGTCTGCCTTCAGCTCAGGTCATGATCCAGGGTCCTGGGATCAAGCCCTGCATCAGGCTCCTTGCTCAGCGGGGAGTCTGCTTCTCCCTCTCCCTCTGCCCCTCCCTGTTCATGTGCACTCCCATGCACTCTCTATCAAATAAATATATAAAATCTTTAAAAAAAAATTCAGTGTCGTACACTACAGTTTTTAAGAGGGTAGATCTCACGTTGTGTTCTTATCATCAAAACAAAACAACACCAAAAAACAAAAGAGCGGAAGGAGCCTTCTGGAGGTGATGGATATGTTTACTACATTGATTGTGGGGATGATTTCATGGGTGTGTGTCTATGTCCAAATTCATCAAATTGTACACATTAAACATGCCCAAGTTTGGGGGTTTTTTTGTTTTTATTTTTGGTATATCAGTTATACCGCAAAAAAAAAGCTTTTTTTTTAAGAAAGAAGAAAGAAAAATATGGGAAAGCAAGTAATAAAATATGAGTCAAAAAAAAAAGTAGAGACTTCAGGAGACAGTATGGATTGCCAGGAATGGATTCAGAGATTTTCTTTTTTAACCACTGCACCAACACAACTAGGTTGGAATAAAGGGAAAATATAACGCAGCCGGACTTCAGTAAGACGTGTGTCCACTCTTCCCCGACATCCTTCACTCACACATTTATTCAACAAGTATTTATGGACTAAGACCCGGGCACACAGTGATGAAGGCCACACAGAGGGGACATCGGGGCACACGCTCATGTGCATATCCTTATTGGCCCATATAGCAAATGATATAGTTTATTGGATAGGGAGGTCCCAGGACTCTGTCTCATTCAAAATTTGTGGCTTTTCTTTCAAATAATGTAGATGAGAACATTAATTTCCTGGTTATTAAAGTTGTATGTGGCATAAAGTACACAGGGACAATCAAATAATTAGATGATTAAATTAGAATCCCAAATCCCTTAAAATCCTGTAGCAGTGGGGCAAATCTAACATGACAAAACTTAAAAAGAAAAATATTTAAATTTTTCACTTGCTTCGAAAACATAACACGCACCTGGGTCAAAAATAAATAAATACAGGGGCGCCTGGGTGGCACAGTGAGACAGGCATCTGACTCTCAGCGTTCACTCAGGTCATGGTCTAAGGGTCATGGGATAGAGCCCCGCATGGGGTTCCATGCTCAGCATGGAGTCTGCTTGGGATTCTCTCTCCCTTTCCCTCCGCCCCTCCTGCTTATGTGCACTCTCTCTCTCTCTCAAATAAATAAACAAATGTTTTTAAAAAATAAATAATTCCACTGACATAGTCTTTACAACAATATAGTACAGGACAGGTGACCTATCAGAAGCATAAGGAAAAATTCCACGTGAGGCGAGTAGCAGGTGTCAGTGTGAAGACAAGTGCAGAGCAAGGACGGGGGCTGTCTGTTCCCCTCTGCACTGGTGGGGCCACACCTGACTCTGTATCTGGCTCCAGAACCCACACGTCAGAAAGATAACTTAAAACCTAGCTTCTGTCAAGAGGAGAGTTAGCAGGCTGGGGAGGGTTGGTTTATATCAAGAAACATGAGAATGGAAGAGTCAGTAGGGACAGGAGAGAGTCCTCCAAACATATGGATTTTGTATTTCCCAAGGAGGAAGCATTAGATTTGTTCAGGGTGGTCCCCAGGGGGTGAAATTAGGGCCAGTGGGGGAAGTGCCAGGGAGCCAGGTTCCAGCCAGCTATACAGAAGGCGCTTCTAACAGGGTGCCCTAAAGTAAGACGAGCTGCCGTAAGAGTTCGGAGTGAACTGCCATCCCCAGAAGGCCTCACCCAGGGGCGCCATAACCAAGACAGAAATATTTTCGACCACAGTGGATGCTTATTTAGAATCAATAACTTGAAGTTTCCATTCAGCGCTGTTTGCATATGTCACCTGCTAGTCTACCCAGTACATCCTTTTGTACACAATACAAAAAGCAAAGAAGAATATGTCTTGGCTTTTAACTTGCTATCATAATTTGGTGTTGGTTACAACCAGTTCTAAAAGGTAATGCCAAACTCTCAGAGAAGGCAAGAAAGAGCAGTGAGAAGGCCAGGGGCAAGAGGGAGACGTGGCCAACAGAGGCCAGGGGAGAAGGGCAGTGGGGAAGGTGTGCCAGGGAAGAGGCTTTCCCCGGGAGCTGCTCACACACCCTCCATGCAGCCCACAGCCTTGCCCCCACCACCCGTATCCTGCAGTCCCTTCTAACTCTGGGTTCCTTCAAGCTGCTGACCGAAACCTCACAAATCATGAGCTTCTCTCCTCTAACTTTATGATAAATACGTGTATCAGGGAACAAAGGGGAAAAGACTGGGAGGAAAACACACACACACATAATATTTAACCAGTAACACAAGTCATTAGAACTCAGTTTCCCACCTTCACAAAAGCTTAGCCCCAAATATGGATGGATTTGCCCAGAAACAGCGCTAGCACTCAGGTGTCCCAGGGTCTGACTCACCACAGTGCTTGGTCACACCTGCTCAGCACGGTCACACCAGCTCAGCACGGTCACACCTGTAGAGCAAGGTCACACCGGCTCAGCGTGGTCACATCGGCTCGGCGTAGTCACACCGGCTCGGCACTGTCACACCAACTCGGCACGGTCACACCTGCTCAGCACGGTCACAGCTGCTCAGCACGGACACACGGACTCAGCACGGACACAACCGGCTCAGCACGGTCACCACCGGCTCAGCACAGTCACACCGGGTCAGCACGATCACACCGGCTCAGCACAGTCACACTGGCTCAGCAGGATCACACCGGGTCAGCAGGATCACACCGGCTCAGCACGATCACACCGGGTCAGCACGATCACACCGGCTCAGCACAGTCACACTGGCTCAGCAGGATCACACCGGCTCAGCACGGTCACACCTGCTCAGCACGGTCACACCGGCTCAGCACAGTCACACCGGCTCAGCACGGTCACACCTGCTCAGCACGGTCACACCGGCTCAGCACGATCACACCGGGTCAGCACGATCACACCGGCTCAGCACAATCACACTGGCTCAGCATGGTCACACCTGCTCAGCACGATCACACCGGGTCAGCACGATCACACCGGCTCAGCACAATCACACGGGCTCAGCACGGTCACCACTGGTTCAGCATGGTCACACCGCTCAGCACGGTCANTGCTCAGCACGGTCACCACTAGCTCAGCACGGTCACTACTGGCTCAGCATGGACACACCTGCTCAGCACAGTCACCACTGGCTCAGCACAGTCACACTGGCTCAGCACGGTCACCACTGGCTCAGCACGGTCACACCGGCTCAGCACGGTCACCACCGGCTCAGCACGGTCACACCGGCTCAGCATGGTCACCACCGGCTCAGCACGGTCACACCTGCTCAGCACGGTCACCACTGGCTCAGCACGGTCACACCTGCTCAGCACGGTCGCACCGGCTCAGCACGGTCACACCTGCTCAGCATGGTCACACTGGCTCAGCAGGATCACACCGGCTCAGCACGGTCACACCTACTCAGCACGGTCACACCTACTCAGCACGGTCACACCTGCTCAGCACGGTCACCACTGGCTCAGCACGGTCACACCGGCTCAGCACGGTCACACCGGCTCAGCACGGTCACACCGGCTCAGCACGGTCACACCGGCTCAGCACGGTCACACCGGCTCAGCACGGTCACACCGGCTCAGCACGGTCACACCGGCTCAGCACGGTCACACCGGCTCAGCACGGTCACACCGGCTCAGCACGGTCACACCGGCTCAGCACGGTCACACCGGCTCAGCACGGTCACACCGGCTCAGCACGGTCACACCGGCTCAGCACGGTCACACCGGCTCAGCACGGTCACACCGGCTCAGCACGGTCACACCGGCTCAGCACGGTCACACCGGCTCAGCACGGTCACACCTGCTCAGCACGGTCACACCTGCTCAGCACGGTCACCACTGGCTCAGCACGGTCACACCGGCTCAGCACGGTCACACCGGCTCAGCACGGTCACACCTGCTCAGCACGGTCACACCTGCTCAGCACGGTCACCACTGGTTCAGCATGGTCACACCGCTCAGCACGGTCACACTGGCTCAGCAGGATCACACCGGCTCAGCACGATCACACCGGCTCAGCACAATCACACGGGCTCAGCACGGTCACACTGGCTCAGCAGGATCACACCGGCTCAGCACGATCACACCGGCTCAGCACAGTCACACTGGCTCAGCACGGTCACACCGGCTCAGCACGGCCACACCTGCTCAGCACGGTCACACAGGCTCAGCACGTTTCAGTCCCACGTCATCACTGACCAGTTATCTCCTGTATGTGTTTTCAAAAGTGGCATCTCATATGTGAACCGAAGCTAATCTTCTACCCATACGTGTGAACTTTAAAGAATTAACTTTTCATTGAAAAGTTGTATACGGTTAAAAAAAATGCAAAAAAAAAGTTTTTAAATCTATAATCAAAGGGGTCTTGCCTTCACCTCAGATCCCAAACCCCAAGTACCCTCTGGACTTACCCTCCCCAGAGGCAAAAGCTATTACCAGTTTCTCATACACTCACAGATGATCTCCAGCAGGGTATGTGTGGAAGACTCAGGGAAAGGGGGAGCACACATGTGTAAGTGTGTGAATGACACTTTTTTACATAAATGGAGGCAAATATCACACTGTCCTGTCCCTTGTTTTTTACGCCCGACAACACTCTGCTCTGCTCCAGCACCTGTTGCTGAATACCCAAGAGCTCCATACCACTGCTGCATCGGGAATGACATCAGAATCACCTGGAAGTTTCGTTGGTTTCTAGGAGGTTCTTTCTGCAAGGGGAGCTTAGCTGTGAATTATGAGACCTGGAAATTTCAGCAGGAAGAGAAGTGACCCTCAACACAGAAGCTTGTCATTGGATTTTTAGAAAATGTAAGGGTGCCCACCCCTCCCCAGAGAGGGGCACCGCAGCCTTGCTATCGTGGGTCTGTAATAGGGGACAAACCCTCCAGGGCTCATCCGCACTGTGTTGTTTCCCCAAACCGGTATTCCCATGCTGTTTTTTTGTTGTTTTTTTTTTAATTATTATCCCCTCAGGCAGTCTCCAGTGCCACTGAGCTGCCTACCTGGACTGCCAAGTTCTCTCCCCAGATGCCAACGATTGTTTCTGTTAATGCCCTGATTTCAAGGTTGCAACCATTCTGAGTGGTCTCCCATTAACCCAGCTTTTTCCATAAGACTGGCTAGGCACAGTGTGCATTCCTGCAGAAATTCCAGCCTCTACTGGAAACCACACGTGCATCAGTACGTGTCACTCTGCCACAGCCTTTCTTCCGGCTGCTCCATCCAGATATACCAACGTGTACTCAACTGGTCTCAGATGATGCACGCTCAGGCTGTGTCCAAAAACTTGCTTACAAAAACGAGGCTGTCATTAACTTGGTAAGATGTTCTTATGGACTGATTTGTGTCCCCCTCCCCCCAAAAAACCTCATGTATTAAATTCCAATCCCCAGTATTCAGAATGTGACTGTATTTGGAGACAGGGCCTTTAAAGAGGGGATGAAGCTAAAATGAGGCCATTGGGGTGGGTCCTGATCCAACAGGACCGGTGTCCTTGTAAGAGGAAGAGACACTGGGGAAGCTGGTGCTCAGAGGAAGGGCCGCGTCAGGACACAGCGAGCAGAGAAGGAGGCCATCTGCTAGCGAAGGAGAAACCAATCCTGCCAACACTGGGGTCTTGAACTTCCAGTCTCCAAAACTACAAGGAATATAGATCTGCTGCTTCCGTGCGCAGCTGGGCTGCTTTGTGAGGGCCGCCGCAGCAGATGACAGAGATGTATATACTTCCACAAGTGCTGACTGTCCAGCACAGACAGGGGATGTGTTTGCAATAACACACCTTCGGGAAGTCGGCCTACAAAGCAAGTTGATAACTCAGTTTTGCTTAGGAGACATTACTTCCTCTATCTACTTCTGAGTGGGGGACAGTTCTGAAAAATTGGCTCCTTTATCTTCTTCTCAGGCTTATGCTTCTAACTCAAGGGCCACCCTGTGCCTCCCAAAAAAAGATTTATTCTGATTCACAGAGACAGGGGACCCAGGACTCAGAGTTATCCAAACGTTGCTAATATCTAAGCTACTGGGTAGTTGGGACTGATTTCGGAGCAGCAGAGCCTTCCCTACACCCTGGCCGGGGCCCGGGGTGGGGGGTGTTCCATACAGGTGTTAGTGCTGGACAGGCCTGGTTTTGAATACCAGCTCCACTCTTTGCCAATGAGTGCATGGGCCTTAGCAAAGAAATTACTCTCTAAATGCCTCAGTTTCCCCCACTGAGAAATATCATACCTACACTGCAGTTAGTAGGAGAATTAAAAATCACATATCTAAAAGACCTATGACAGTCAACACTTGAGAGCTATCCTTGTTATTGTCGTTTCTGGACTATGAATTTCTATTCCTAATTAACACGTTCAGGTCAAGAGAAACTTGCGGTGACCACAGTCTGCCTTTCTGAGCTGTCTTGGATGTGCCAGTTGGGTAGTTTGGGCTGGGGCAAGGGTAGGCGGAAACTGGGAATCTGAGATTTCTCCATTACAAATCCATCGTTTACTCACACTGAAAATTCAAATTCATATCATAGCGCTCCTTAACAAAGCTCAAATGCCCTTGAAGATGGGAATATGCAATGTAACTCTTGAATCAATGAGTAGTGGACATGTGGAAAAAAGGCCACGGGATAAAGGATAAAGGGTGGGTGCCTGGCACAGGTAAATGTCAGGGGGCGAGAAGGGACGATCACTGGGAGAGCAGAACTCCAGCTACCTCCCAAACGTGCTGACTATTCACCCTGTGCACCAGCACGGACCTACGCCCTGGGACAGGCTGCCTCTATCACTGCCACGTTCCCCACGAACAACACTGCCCCGCTATCTCTACGGCAAACCCCGCAAGACCCCACCCCTCAAACGTAACCACCAAGTTTGGGACACACATGGCGGTTTGTCGATTTTCCTGACATTTGGATTCATTCTCATAAAGGGTCATTTCGCTCCCCAATTTTTCACCCTACAATATTCCAGAGAAGGGAATTTACTTGATTACTCCTTTCCATCCTTGAATTAAATCTTGTGATCAATGAGCTATTGTTTCATCAGTCCTTCTCAGGTGATATTCTCACCATAATATTAAATTAGAAAAAATAAGATTGAATTTCCCTCACTTATAAAAGTTTTATGATTTTTTTGTTCATGTTCAATTTGCATCAGTCCACTGGGTCACAAGTGTGCCAATTGCAACATACCCGTAATGTGTCACTATTTCGGGAACACTTCACTCTGCCTGAGAGGTTCCCAGATGACTCAAGTTTTCTATTTCAGTGTAGAAACTTTATTGTGTTATTCAGATGGGAGATTTCCTTACATTTATGTAAATATCATTTTTCTATTTAAATATATGGCCTGCGCCATCTTTGGGGATAGTAAGTTCCTTGTGTTTAATACCTGTCATCACAAGTGTGATTTTCATTCATCATAAAATAACCTATTTCATAAATGGAGTTGTTCAGGGAACATGACACTCAGCTGAATCCTCTGAGGGGCTGAGATGTTAGGGACAATGAGGGCTCTGCCGGCCAGTCTGAAGCTCTGCTCCCGTCCCGGTTCTTGGGCCCTCTGGGGTGGCAGGGGGCAGGCCCCGTGACAGGGTCCTACTCCACATGACTGTGGTCTGCTCCCAGGACTGAGCCCTTCACCCAGAGAAAAACCTGTTACTCTCCTGTCTCTCATGGCCCTCCAAACTGCTCTGGCCTCAACTTCAAGACCTTAACTTCCACTTGGATGTCCCCAGTCTGTCTGTTGCCCAATTTATGGAATCTGCATGGCCCATCTCATCTCTACAGCCTTTGGCTCCAATGCCAGACTCTGGTCCAATCAACTGGAGAAAGGTCAGAGAGCCCTGGGTCCTTGTAAAGCTGCTCCCTTGACAAGGTGATGGGTGGGACAATGTCACTTAGAAGGGGATGAGGCACCATTCCTGACGTATTTCTCGCAGCAGATTCGAAAACAGTCTCCTGGTTCTCATCAGAACATGGGGAACACAACTGCAGCTAAGCCCTCTGGGGTTTAACGGATTCCAACCTTCTTCTCGGAGCATTACCACTTCTCTGCTGGACCTCTGATAAAGCATATTGTCCTGCATCGGGTTCCCCGAGTTTCCAAGATTCCGGCTACTTTTGTTTCATATACCAGAGTAAAAAGCTACCCGCAGCTTCTGCTGGGGGAGGCTAAGTACCACTGGAGCTGTGTGAGATGCCCTCACTGTGAACGGCTGCTCGGACGCCTCACAAACCCGCTGGGTTCTGCTCAAAGGGTTCTGGCGGTCCTGCTAAGGCTGGAACACGCGTGGTCATTTCGGGTCATTTCAAGACGTGGCGCCTGCTCGCTGCTGGATCCCTGCTACCACACCCCCACCATGTGGCTCTCCAGCCCTCTGCGGGGGCACCTCCAGTGACAACAACGTCACCGCAGCCAAAGGCAACGCATCTAACTTCAAAGGACTTCACGAAAACCATACCTCAGACTGAGCTGGCTTCCCGTCCCTTTAGCACCCACGCGCAGAGCCAAGTTTCCGCCTCAGAGCCAGTCAGAACAGGTGTAATTGCAGGTAAGCAACCGAGGGTAGCAAGACTCTGTGCTCCTGAGTCTGGTCGGGACTGAGCAAGTCGACCACAAGTGGCTGTGGTTAAAAATGAAAAAAGTCAGCAGACAGTGCCTCCTCCCCAGAGATGGGAACAGGGGTATTTCTTTGCATGGAAACTCCTGGTACACAGTCATCATGGTCATTATCACTTTTCCTTTCTTCTTCTGCTTGGCAAGCCTTCAAACATTGGGAAATGTCTGTCCTGTTTCCTCTAAGGATCCTCTCATCCCGGGGAAACATCCACAACCTCTTGAACTGTGCCTCCGAGGACAGGTTCTCGAGGCCCTTTACCATCTAGAATTCATGTCTGCTTGTCTCCTCTTCCTCTGTCTCTGGGGTTTTTTTAGATCATCCATGCGGGTTTAGGGACAAACTGTGCCAAAAGCATCCTCCTTGTGAGCTGGGAGGCACAGAAGAGACCCCTCCCAGGGAAGCTGCCCCCCGTGATGGTGCCAACCACGCCCCCCAACGGTCGTCCAGACAGGGGGATTCAGTGGAACTTTGGGAGCCCACCCAGCCAACCAGCCCTGACCATTATGTCGAGGGGATGGCTTCCCACTCTTCCCAGCTGGCACTGGGGAGAATCCTCTTGAAGCTTGGCTCCCTTCAACTTCCATACCTCATGCAGGCCCTGGAAACGATGGCTAGAGCGGGGGCAAGTCTGGAGAGTGCTGGGTGGGCTCTTCTAGATGACCAGCTCGGACTGCTATCACAGAACACTGCAGCTGGGGGGGCTTAAACTACAAGTATCTACTCCTCTCAGCTATGGAGGCTAAGAAGTGCCAGATTCCGACAGCAGCACACTGGGTGTCTGGTGAGAAGCCCCTTCCTGGTTCATAGCTGGCTGTCTTCCCACTCACATGGCAGGAGGAGGGAGTTCTCTGAGGTCGCCCAACCAGGAGGGCTCCACTTCAGGACCTAAGCACCTCTCCAAGGCCTCGTACGATCACATGGAGGGTCAGGACCTCAACCTAAGGACACAAACGCGCGGGCCACATCACGGTTCCTCCCCTCAGCAGCCCCACCCGCCAAGGGGGCAATCTGGGGGTTTTTTTCCCTTCCTTTTACTAATTCCTTTCTATTCCCGAGGAATCATCTTTCCCCCGACCGCACTCCCTGGGTGCAGGGATGTGACTGAGGCTCTGTGGTTACTCAGCCCTGCCCACGCCCCCAGGAACAGGAAGCCCACTCAGGAGGACTCCTGCCCGTGGTGAAGGCTGGGTCCAAGTACCTGGTACAATTGCCCAAACGCCACTCTGGGAGTGGGGCCTCCCACCGTGGGCGCTCTCCGTCCCTCTCAAATACTCCAGATGTGCTTCTGACCTGGCCAAGCGAGTGCCTGCTCCTGCAGTGCCCTCCGAACAGGGTGGCGGGCTCAGGGGTGCCTGCAGTCCACACCACCAGGCTCCCTCACCCCGCTTCAGCCTCACACCCTCCTGTCTCGGCCGCCACAAGGCACAACCACCACCACACCGGCGGGAACAACCATGTGAGTTTGTCACCCCACATAAGATTCCCTGAAGTTGGAGGCTCCGGGTCAGTTCAGCAACTCCGTGTCTCATCAAAGACCTGGAATCTGTCCATCCTTCTGCTCCACCAGCCTCCTGGCCCCCATCTTCACATTCCCCCTGGTGGCTGCAACAATGGCAGGTGTTCCTGCGTTCTACAGCCTGTCCGACGACAGGAAGGATGCTCACTCCTCAAGCACCTCCTTCTGTTCACAACAAAACCTTTCCCAAAGCTCCCAGCAGATGTCCCTTCAAACTTCATGGGCAGGAACGGGATCACATGCGCACGGCCCACCGCCCGCCCTGACACCCAGGGGATGGGATCGGACAACTGGCGGGGCCCACAGTCCCTGAACACATCAGTGCCTGACACCTGAAGCCCGGGGTGTCTGCTACCCAGAAAGAGGGGAGATGGCCGTGGGATCAGAGCGAGCAGTGTCTGCACACCTTCAGCCACGACAGGTGCCTGAGTCAGAGGCCTGCAGCCCCGGATGCCCGGGCCAGGTGAGAAACGCTCCGGCGTGGCCCAGAGGCCTGCGGGTCGTCTAGGAAACACGTGTTAGGGCACAAGCTCAGAAGACTCCCGCCCGTGAGCACGTCCACGCCTTCACGGCAGCTCCTTCCCTCCCTGGGCCATCGGGGCACATGCTTCGGCAGAGGTGTGGTACCCAGCTGCAAGGTGGAAACGTCAGCAATCTCGTACTCTTTCTGCTCTGTGTGGCTGTGGCTTGTCACAGTGTACGCCATCTCTCAGCAACAGTAAACACGGTGTATCTGGAAGAGTCTCAGTTTGCAAGTCTTTTAAACTTGGTTTCACAGCCTCTTGGTAGAACCAAGCGTTTCAGGGAGTCCGAACGCCAGAACTGGTGGAGGGTCTGAAGAAGCCCCCTGGGACACCCGGGGAGGGCAGGGGTTGCAATCCTGGGGCCAAGCTTTTAGAGAAAGATGCAATCAGATGGGAATGTGCTCAGGGCATTGAGCTGAATGTCGACGGAACCTCCCTGTCTGGTCACAACAGCTACTGTTTGGCTATGTCACCACTAAGCCCTATTTCTATTCTTCTCAGCTGTTTTTTGTTTTAACTTCAAATTTTATCAAGTTAGCACTCATCCCTGATTTCAATCTGTCAGACATTTTTGAATCTGACTTTTGACATCAACAATAGTCGCTCTCACTCCCTGCCTTGTGCCGTGTGCAAACTTAATCAATACCCTCAACCCGGTAACTGATCATTGAAACCAGCCAGTCAGAGAAGCCAAGATAACCTCTACGAGAAAATTCTTACAGGTCACTCACAGGCTACTTCAAGGCACAACTGAAAAAATCAATTAAAGGTCTTATAAACTCCATGAATGTCAACACTTCTGTGAAACGGTCTATTTTATTCTGAGGTTGCAGGACCAGGCATCGTCTAGTTCCTGGGAAGCTAAAGGAGAAACCCCAAAACAGCAAGTTATATATATATCTTTGCCAACAGCCTGATGCCTCCAGAAATCCGCTGGGAGTGTGTCTAGAAATTTACTGAATACATCCGAGGTTCCACAAAACCCTGCCTCCGCGCGTCGCACCTGCCAGGCAGGGAGTTGTGATGGGTCCCTCTCTGAGTGTGCCCAGCCGAGTCACAGGGCTGGCAGGAGTGACAGGGAGGGACAGACACCAAACTACACACCATCGGAGAGAACTCATTCCTCAGAAAGAAATCGGGGGCCATTGGGAAGGGATGGACAGTAGCAGCCAAAAACCTGACACACGCCCATGATTGTCACTGTTGACTTCTTTCAGAGAACACCACACATGCTAACATTCACTCTTGTATTTGTCCACCTCACTCTTCTAGAATATATGTTCCATAAGATGAGAGGCCTTGCAGGTCTATCCACCCCTGAGTCAGAAAAGCTTATTACCCAGTAGATACTGGGTAAGTATTTGCTGAATGAATGAATGAGTCCCTGGGGTGCTGCTCATTTAAATGACAATGATCAAACTGATCACAGTTTCAAGAGTTTAGTTAAAAATGCAAACCGTCTCACTTTATTAAGCCTCTGTGAAGACGGGTTGGTATTCAGGTTCCAGGTGTGTATGATGAGGAGCTCAATGCTTTCCTGTGATGCACAGGGATTACTCGAACCCCCATTTAATACTAACTTTCAGATACATGAAACTTGTCTACCCCCATTCAAAGGTTTTCCTTAACTTGTCTTTATCTCAATCAGTCAAGACTCCTCTCGTAAACGAGAAATATTACATAAATGGCGGCTTTCATAAAGCCAAGATGTGACTAGCAGAAATAATCCATAACTTCTGTGAATAAGCTTTTCTTTAGTATTTAAAATAATAAACACCACTTACAGACCGAAGACTTTGTGTCATGAGTTTACTCAAAAAAGTCCCCTGTTCAGTGTATCATTATCCCAACAGGTCCTCAAGATAACGGGGAAAGCAAGGCTCCACGAGGGGCAAGCCACTGGTCCGGGGCCTCCTGCTGGTGGCCAGGCAGGGATCTGATCTCAGGGCTGGCTGAATGCCAAGCTCATGTCTGCTTATTTCACCGTGATGGTACTGCCAACTACTCCACTCCATCCTCAGCTTCTCTGAGCACATCAACTCAAACCTGAGATACCGTCAGTGCTGGCTGACATACAACTCTGTCACTGTACAACACTGCCGATCACAGACACAGAACACCAACTGGAAGGTACGTCACCATTTCAGAAATATTCAAATGTGCGTCTATACACACACATTTACACACACGTACACAACTCAGATTCAATAAAATACAGTAATCCACTAGCCTTGGAACGAATTAAAGTTTTACGATGAAGTACAGAAAAGAAAGACATAAATCTTAAGTACGAATGAAGTCGGAGGAAACTACAAATATTTGCAAACACATACCCTCTTTAAAAAGTGTTTATTTTCACCTCTGGCATTACATCATATCTTTCATAATGTGAAGAGCTGTTCACATCTTTCCCGCACATCAATGTGACTATCACTCATTCATATTTTCATACGTCTGAGTGCATGGAAAAGAAGTAAGGCCACTTTTTTGAATATACCGTGAAAAGGGACTTTAAATCTACCTGCTGTTCTTAACTTCTGCTTGTCTTCCAGAAGTTAAGGAAAGTAATAGCAGTTTTTCATTCCATACTGAAGAAAAATATACTCTTTGCTGAAAACACAGCTGGAAGTCTCTATAAAATCGAAGACCACCAATACTTGGGAAATCGTGCTCAATAAAGTCTACATTTCAATGAGCGACCAGAAATGCACGGGTCTTCAGGGCTTCTTGCCTCTCACACTGCTCACATCGTAGGCCCACACGGTGTCCACTCCCTCCCCGGTGACGTGGTCTGGGGTCCAGCGAGGGAAAGGGAACCGGCAAGCAATGACTCTGGCGTCATCCTGAAGTTCCAGTGCAAGTTTCTCCTCCAACCGCGGCATCTGTGCAGAACGACAGCCGTTATTTCAGTAAGCGCTGAGTCGGAGGAAAAGATTCCTAAACGTTCTTTTGGATCTGAGTGCCTGAAAATACCTGCGCAAAAATTTGGAACTGTAGGGGCGACTGGGAGGTTCAGCCGGTGAAGCATCTGCCTTCGGCTCAGGTCGTGATCTCGGGGTCCTGGGATCGAGCCCCACGTTGGGCTCCCTGCTCAGCAGGGAGCCTGCTTTTCCCTTTCCCTCTGCCCCCAACTTGTGCTCTCTCTTTCTCTCAGTCTCTCTCTCTC